>NW_021963840.1:300000-573665 GCF_901765095.1 Microcaecilia unicolor
CTTGCTACTCTCTGGGATTCTGCACAGAATCTTGCTACTATGGGATTTCGGAATCTTGCTACTCTTTGGGATTCTGCACGGAATCTTGCTACTGTCTTTATCCCTTATTTGTCCTGTTTGTCTGTCCTAATTAGATTGTAAGCTCTGTAGAGCAGGGACTGTCTCTTCATGTTCAAGTGTACAGCGCTGCGTACGTCTAGTAGCGCTATAAAAATAAGTAGCAGTAGTAAGTAGTAGTACTGACCAATATCTGTACCTGGGGTCAATAAGGAAAGGCCGAATCCAATAGAACTCCCAAATTTCTCACCTGTTTTGAAACTTTAACAGAGGTTTCCATCCATAAGATTGCCTTAGGTAATATCATGGTAACACCTGAAACTGCCCTCATCACCTCAGTTTTAGCTATATTTAACTGCAAGCTATTCTGCTGCAACCAGGCTGTTATACTTTGAAAAACTGTCTGTAGTCAGGGCGCTATAATGATATCAGCATTGCGACAGAGGCAAAAAGAACTGTATATCATCTGTGTAAATTATATATGAAACTCCTAAAGAACGCAATAACTGACACAATGGAGATAGGCAAAGAGTCAATAAAACTACTTATAATCCAGATCCTTGTGGTACCCCTGTCACCACCCAATGAACATCGGACAGCTTATTTCCCTGCCGGACCCATAGCTTGTCTATCTGCTAGAAAAGATTTAAACTATGTCATGACGTTTCCTGTAAGGCCACAAGCACAGAGCTGCCGGAGCAAGTACCGAAGGCTGTAGAAAAGTCCAGAAAGGCAAAAAAAAATAATTATTACATCTATCCAGACCTAAACGCACCTTGTCAACAGTGACTAGCGTCGGAAAGCTTTAATGGCTAATCTATGGTTAACTAAAGTCGACTCTGCTGTATTATAAAAACATTGTGTAGTTAATTTTGTATCACTCTGAGACCAGTTAATGAGACACTGACTAATGGTTTGCTTTGCGTGTTGCTCTTAACTATTAGTAAGATGATTAATAAATGGAAATAAGGAAATAAACAAATCTCACAGCACAAAAGACAATGTCCTCCACTCACTGTATCTAATGCAGATCTCTGGGAGTTCCTGCAGGATCTCGGAGCACAGGAAAGAACGTCCCCCAACGTATCTAATGGAAATTTATAGGACATCCTGCATCAAAGAATTCAGTGGTGGTCACAGATTACAGTGTATCAGTGACCACAGTTAGAAAGCTTTAGTGGCTAACGTATGGTTAACTAACGTCGCCCTGCTGTATTATAAGAACATTGTGTAGTTACTTCTGTACTGTTCTGAGACCAGTTCATGAGACACTGACTGTTGCATTGACCATGTTCTTTGTCAACAGATTCCAAAGTTTGCTTATGTGCTGTGTGAAAAAAATATTCTACAATGTTTCCAATCTGTTGGTTGTTTCATGGAGTGGAGTGGAGTGGAGGGGTGGCCTAGTGGTTAGAGCACCGGTCTTGTAATCCAGAGGTGGCCGGTTCAAATCCCACTGCTGCTCCTTGTGATCTTGGGCAAGTCACTTAACCCTCCATTACCTCAGGTACAAACGTAGATTGTGAGCCCTCCTGGGACAGAGAAATATCCAGAGTACCTGAATGGAACTCACCTTGAGCTACTACTGAAAAAGGTGTGAGCAAAATCTAAATAAATAATAGTAAAGGCTTGACAGAACAGAAGGTAAAGTATTTGTTAATACTAGATCATATCTGAGGATCTGAAGACAATGAAACAGTGTGACAAGGCAGTGACCATAGCTAGAAGGTTGTTAGGCTGTATAGAGAGAGGTGTGACCAGCAGAAGAAAAGAGGTTTTAATGCCCCTGTATAAGTCGTTGGTGAGACCCCACCTGGAGTATTGTGTTCAGTTTTGGAGGCTGTATCTTGCTAAGGATGTAAAAAGAATTGAAGCGGTGCAAAGAAAAGCTACGAGGATGGTATGGGATTTGCGTTACAAGACGTATGAGGAGAGACTTGCGGACCTGAACATGTATACCCTGGAGGAAAGGAGGAACAGGTGTGATATGATACAGACGTTCAAATATTTGAAAGGTATTAATCCGCAAACGAACCTTTTCCGGAGATGGGAAGGCGGTAGAACGAGAGGGCATGAAATGAGATTGAAGGGGGGCAGACTCAAGAAGAATGTCAGGAAGTATTTTTTCACGGAGAGGGTGGTGGATGCTTGGAATGCCCTCCCGCGGGAGGTGGTGGAGATGAAAGGTAACGGAATTCAAACATGTGTGGGATAAACATAAAGGAATCCTGTGCAGAAGGAAGGGATCCTCAGGAGCTTAGCCTAGAATGGATGGCAGAGCTGGTGGTTGGGAGGCGGGGCTAGTGCTGGGCAGACATATACGGTCTGTGCTGGGGCTGGTGGTTGGGAGGCGGGACTAGTGCTGGGCAGACTTATATGGTCTGTGCCGGGGCTGGTGGTTGGGCAGTGGGGATAGTGCTGGGCAGACTTATACGGTCTGTGCCAGAGCCGGTGGTGGGAGGCGGGACTGGTGGTTGGGAGGTGGGGATGGTGCTGGGCAGACTTATACGGTCTGTGCCAGAGCCGGTGGTGGGAGGCGGGGATAGTGCTGGGCAGACTTATACGGTCTGTGCCAGAGCCGGTGGTGGGTGGCAGGGATAGTGCTGGGCAGACTTATACGGTCTGTACACTGAAGAGGACAGTACAAATAAAAAAGTAGCACATATGAATTTATCTTCTTGGGCAGACTGGATGGACTGTGCAGGTCTTTTTCTGCCGTCATCTACTATGTTACTATGTTAAGGTGGCAGGAGGATGAGGCAAAAGAAAACAAGCTGATTAAAAAAAAACAGGGCTGCTGGGAGTGTATTACAGTTACACAGTAAATTTGAATCTGCCCACTTCAAGAAATTCTGCACTGGCTCCCCATTAGAGAACCAGTAGCCTTTAAAATATGCTCACTAATTCACAGGATAATCTTCAGTGAAGTCTCAGAATATATGCTCAAATTAATTGATTTACCATCCAGAAACAGATTCAGTACCTCAAGATCTTATCTGAACTTACACTACCCAGACTGTAGTGGCCTTAAGTACAAATCAATTTATGCCACCAACTTTACATACATAGGCACTCAATTATGGAATGCTCTACCCAAACAAGTAAAATCTACCCAGAACTACCCAAATTTCTGAAAATTATTGAAATCAGTATTGTTTAAGAAGGCCACTATTCCATCCTCATCCTCCTCGATCTATCCGCGGCGTTTGACACTGTCAATCATGATTTACTTCTTGCCACACTGTCCTCTTTTGGGTTCCAAGGTTCTGTCCTCTCCTGGTTCTCCTCTTATCTCTCCCACCGCACCTTCAGGGTTCACTCTCATGGATCTTCCTCCACTCCCATCCCACTATCTGTTGGAGTTCCCCAGGGATCTGTCCTTGGACCCTTTCTCTTCTCAATCTACACCTCTTCCCTAGGCTCACTGATCTCATCTCATGGTTTTCAGTATCATCTTTATGCTGATGACACCCAGCTATATCTCTCCACACCAGACATCACCGCGGAGACCCAGGCCAAGGTATCGGCCTGCTTATCCGACATTGCTGCCTGGATGTCCAACCACCACCTGAAGCTGAACATGTCCAAAACCGAGCTCCTCGTCTTTCCACCTATACCCACCTCTCCTCTTCCTCCACTCTCTATCTCAGTTGACAACACCCTCATCCTCCCCGTCCCATCTGCCCGCAACCTCGGAGTCATCTTCGACTCCTCCCTCTCCTTCTCTGCGCATATCCAACAGACTGCCAAGACCTGTCGCTTCTTCCTCTTCAACATCAGCAAAATTTGCCCTTTCCTTTCTGAGCATACCACACGAACTCTCATCCACGCTCTCATTACCTGTCGCCTTGACTACTGCAACTTACTCCTCACCGGCCTCCCACTTAGCCATCTATCCCCCCTTCAATCTGTTCAGAACTCTGCTGCACGTCTCATATTCCGCCAGAACCGATATACTCATATAACCCCTCTCCTCAAGTCACTTCACTGGCTTCCGATCAGTTACCACATACAATTCAAGCTTCTCCTCCTTACCTACAAATGCACCCTGGTCTGCGGCTCCTCACTACCTCTCTACCCTCATCTCCCCCTATGTTCCCACCCGTAACCTCCGCTCACAGGACAAATCCCTCCTTTCTGTACCCTTCTCCACCACTGCCAACTCCAGGCTCTGCTCATTCTGCCTTGCCTCGCCCTATGCCTGGAACAATCTTCCTCAACCCCTACGCCAAGCCCCCTCCCTACTCATCTTCAAATCTCTGCTTAAAACTCACCTCTTCAATGCTGCTTTCGGCACCTAACCTTTCGAGAAACATAGTAAGCCCTATCAGATCGACTCTACACTTGTCTTTTAGATTGTACACTTGTCTCTAGATTTACACCTGTCTTTTAGATTGTAATCTCCTTGAGCAGGGACTGTCCTTCCATGTTAAATTGTACAGCGCTGCGTAACCCTAGTAGCGCTTTAGAAATGTTAAGTAGTTAGTTAGTTAGTTAATCCCCAGGTTTAACCTAACTTGAATTAACTACTACTATAAATTCAGATCCAAGGACAATAAGGTGGGAAAATGTGAGATACAAATGCAACAAATAAAATAATTACCTGTTATTATCACTTGCCTTTTTGATGTTTAATTGTTATTTTATATCTTTTTCTCAATTTGTTCTTCTTGTACTGTAGCTTGCACTACAGACTTTGTAAGCCACTTTGAGCCCGCGATCAGTGGGAAAATGTGGGATATAAATGTAATAATAAATAAATAATTGGTACATAAAGACCTGCACAGTCCATCCAGTTTGCCCAAGGTAACTAGAACCTCACCTGCCAGCATCCCCAGCAAACCTTGAGCCTTTCCCCCCTATTCTGTTAGCTTCAAGTCTCCTAATTCCCGCCTAAGAGTTTGACAATTAAACTGAACAATTTTCACCCCAACAGCAGCTCTCAAAACCATCCTGTCAAACTGCAGAACTTTTCTTGGCCAACCTGATTGGATCTTTCCAGATGTTTATAAGCAAACAGAAGGTAGATGTAAAGCGTTTCTTCAGATGAAGCAAGAGGTAACCTCCTTAGGGGGACTGGGAACCCTTTTCTCCATTTTTCCAGTTAAGTGTATAATATAATTTGAGAAACCTATATATGTTGCCTGGGATCCTAATCACTTCATCTCTTCTCAGGAAATCTCATCTACCCCAACTTGACATTTCGTCCTTTAGATTGTAAGCTCTTCTGAGCAGGGACCGTCCTTATTCGTTAAATTGTACAGCACTGCGTAACCCTAGTAGCACTCTAGAAATGTTAAGTAGTAGTAGTAGTAGTAGTAGTAGTATCCAAAGCGGCTAAGCTGATTAAGGGGTCCTTTCACTAAGGTTCATTGAAAAATGGCCTGTGCTGGTGTAGATGCCTGTATTGGACGTGACGCGGCTCCATTTTTTCAGCACACCTGCAAAAGAGGCCTTTTTTTGGCCAAAAACGCACGTGCGGCAAAATAAAAATTGGCGCGCCTCCATTTTGGGCCTGAAAGCTTACCGCCACCCACTGACTTAACAGTAAAGTCTCACGCGTTAACCGAGCGCTAATCATCAGCGTGTGTACATTGCCAATTACTGACCGGTTAGCGCCACACGCCGGAAATTTTCCAGCGTTTTGTAATGGACGCATGTAAAAAATGAAATTACCGCTCGAGCCCCGCGGTGGAGTGGTAGATCCACATTGGCGCACGTTGGGCATGCAAAGGCGCCTACGCAGCTTAGTAAAAGGACCCTTTACTGATCCTAAACAAAATGACTCTGTGCTCCCCTCTGGATGACGGGTGATCAGTACCGAAAAGACCTCGGGTAAAATAGTTCATTAACCTGCCTGGAATAAAATTGTCAATTATAATTATGTTTCATTTCTTCTTTGAGTGTTATTTCTTGTTAATTTTATGTCTAGTTGAACAATGTGTTTTTTCTTCTTTTTTTGTTGCAAAATAAAATTATTCATAAATATAAAATTTAAAAAGAAACCTGCAGAAATGGATTATTCTTTCCCGTATGCACACAAACACACACATAAGGGCCATTTTCAAAAGCATTTGCCCAGGTAAATGAACTATTTGAAAATGGCCCACTTTCCCACTGCCTTTGTGTGGCTCGGGACCTGCTGGTTTGCTTTGTCTGCAGCTGTTTTTTGCTCCAGGGTTCCAGAAGCTGCTGGTGTAAGTGGACCTTAAGTCTTACCTAATGGTTAAGCCAGCCCTAGAAAGAATGGCTAGAAAAGCCTTCCTCTGCAGAAGGAGAGACAAACTATAACCGCCTTTTCCTCTCAAGAAATGAGAGACCAAGGGACCGAAAGCCACAGAGGGCCATAAGAGGTGGGATGTTAGTGAGCCTGTGAAGATGAACGAGCCTGGCTTAAGGCTTCCTCGCACTGTGCACGGCTTGCTTTATCACTCCTTCCCTACAGCGTTCTCCAGCAAATTTCAGCGGCTTCCCCAGAGACACACAGAGAAATCACCTGCTCAGAAGAAATGCGTGATGGTGGAGGTATAGTCCTGGTCTCGCTGTCTCATGCTCCAAAGATGTGCTGCAGTCTGAAAGCATCTGTTCATTAAAACTTTGTGGAGATCCGTGAAAGAGAATACTGGCCCTGGTATCACATGGTTCGGAAAAATGCAAGAATATTCTCCCGACACGGTTTACATAAAATACTCTCCCGCACAGCCCTAAGATTATCTTGGTGATATTAAAACTATTGATTTTCAATTTCCATGGCATGGCATTTCAGGAAGAAAGGTGCAGTCCTGGCTGCGTCAGATAGCCAGAAAGCACAATTTTGCTTCTCGTACATTCAACACACAAGTCAGCTGTTAGGGATTGCTGGGCTGGGGACTTGTCCTCCATGGACTGTGTGGCAGTTTGTGAATCACTTTATTTCCCAGTGATACAGCCCTGATCCCCAGCTGTGTCATTCCTGTCAGTACAGTACAGAAACAAACATGTACACACATGCACAGCCCCAGAATGGATAGATACACAGACACACAAGACTCACAGATCCAGCATGGTACACACACGCACATAGCCCCTGCATGGATAGATACACAGACACGGATACAAAACACTCACAGCCCTAGCATGGTACAAATAAACACACACACAAATCACAGCCCCAGCATGACAAACGAACACACACCCACACAGCATGGTACACCACAGACACAGTACCTGCATGGATAGATACACAGACACACAGATACACAACACTCACAGGCTCAGCATGACACAAACACACACACACAGAGCCCCAGCATGGTTCAGATACACACACACATACCACAACATAGTACAAATACACCGCACACACAGTCCCTGCATGGTACAAGGGTGGTGATGGTCCACAGATCTGATTTGCAACAGTGCTGCCGAACCACCTCACGGATCTAATTATGAGAGTTGGCTACTGCCCAGCTCCATTGGGGGTGGGGGTTGAAGGACAGGATCAGAGGCCATGTGAAGAAAAAACAGTGTCTGTCATATTTAGCCCCCCCCCCCCCCAGCAGCCCCGAATGGCTTTATCTGTGCATGGAGGATGCACTACACCCTCCCTGGACAACCCTCCTCTGCAAAACTGCCCCAGACACTAACTAACATGCCCTGTGTACCCCATCTCTCATACATCAAACCCATACTATGCCCCAACATAAACAAGCCCCGCCTCAGAATTTCATCCAACAGGAGATACCAGCATACACACCTTACATGCAACCCCCCTCCCCAGATTCTATATATGGCACTCATAATTATGTATGCGAATGTGGGCATGCACCCAATAAAAGAATGTAGTTTAATTGGTTAACGAGTCAATTAGCACTAATTTGACCCTAACAACCAATTATTGGCGTTAATTGGCAAAACTTGGATTTACGGAAGCATCTTGCTAAGTGCCATTCTATAAAGATGCACATGGAAATCCTTTAGTGCACAACTGAAAAGGGGATGTGGCCATGGGACGGGCATAGGCGGGTCACGAGCGTATACTAGACATGCACGCAGTATTACGGAATCTGTGGGAGCCGCACCTAATTTACACGCCAGGATTTATACCAGCTTTCAGTCAGTAGAAATGCTGGAGCCTAAAATTTGGGCGCAGATCCGGGAGGTACGTGCTCTTCTAGAAACAGCACCCAATTCGGAGCACTGTTTATAGAATTGCGCTGTGCACACTTCTGGGTGCCATTTTAGACTCACCCCAACCCCCCCCCCCCCTGTGTATTCCTTCTCCTCGATACACCTATTCACACATCACCCCTGCCCTTTTATCTCCCCATTTCCTGCTTGCTCCTGACACCCTTCAGGTTTATTTTATTTATTTGTTGCATTTGTATCCCACATTTTCCCACCTATTTGGAGGCTCAATGTGGCTTACACAGAGGGCATAATCGAACGGGGGCGACCATCTATAAGGGTGGCCATCTCTAATGATGGCCCCATAAAGCGGCACACCCGACTGTATTATCGAAACAAGATGGCCGGCCATCTTTCGTTTCGATAATACGGTTGGGGCTGGCCAAATCTCAACATTTGGGCCGCCCTTAGAGATCGCCAGCATTAGAGATGGCCGCCATTAGTTTTCGCCGATAATGGAAACTAATGGCGGCCATCTCAAAAACGGCCAAATCCAAGCCATTTGGTCATGGGAGGAGCCAGCATTTGTAGTGCACTGGTCCCTCTCACATGCCAGGACACCAACCTAGGGGGCACTGCAGTGGACTTCACAAATTGCTCCCAGGTGCATAGCTCCCTTACCTTGGGTGCTAAGCACCCCAAAACCCATTACCCACAACTGTACAACACTACCATAGCCCTTAAAGGGTAACGGGGGGCACCTAGATGTGGGTACAGTGGGTTTCGGGTGGGTTTTGGAGGGCTCCCATTTACCACCACAAGTGTAAGAGGTGGAGGGGGATGGGCCTGGGTCCACCTGCCTGAAGTGCACTGCAGTACCCACTAAAAACTGCTTCAGGGACCTGCAAAGTGCTGTGATGGAGCTGGGTATGACATTTGAGGCTGGCATAGAGGCTGGCAAGAAAATATTTTTTAATTTTTTTTTTGGGTGGGAGGGGGTTGGTGACCACTGGGGGTAGTAGACTGTACAGCGCTGCGTAACCCTAGTAGTGCTCTAGAAATATTAAATAGTAGTAGTAGTAGTAGTAGTAGTAAGGGGAGGTGATCCCCGATTCCCTCTGGAAAGGGACCAAGTAAAGTCGGCCAAATGCTCGTCAGGGCCGGTCTTCTTTTTTCCATTATCTGCCGAGGATGGCCATCTCTTAGCCACACCCCCGTCCCACCTTCGGTACACTGCCGACACGCCCCTTTGAACTTTGGCCGGCCCTGCGACGGAAAGCAGTTGAACCCGGCCAAAATCAGCTTCAGCTTTCGATTATACCGATTTGGCCGGCCTTAGCTCATTATTCAATTAAATTGCGCATGCCCAAATTTACGCATGCAATTTTAGAACTTTAATAGACTTAGGGGCTGTGAGCCAGATTCTATGTATGGCACCTTGAAAATCCGCGTGGAAAACATTTCCGCCTAAGCGTATTCTATAAGCGGCAACTAGATTTAGGCGCCGTATTTAGAATACGGTTAGTTGATATCCCAGCACCTAAAACAATGCGCCTCCATTTCTACCAATGAAAATGTGGCATATATCCCGGTACAAAGATTTAGGCGCAGAGGGCCATATTCTATAACAACGCAAATACATTTTGAAAGGCTCACAAAGTGCCCAGTTTCCAGCCCACATTAAAATTTAGGTGCAGTTGCATCACAGAATACGCTTAAGGAGTTGGGCACTTAAATTCTAATTATTGCCAATTAGCGCTCATTATTTATTTATTTATTTGTTCCATTTGTATCCCCCATTTTCCCACCTATTTTCAGGCTCAATATGACTTACATTATGCCGTAATGGCGATCGCCATTTCCGGACTGAGAAATACAAAATAGTGTTACATTAAAGTTCACAAATGTTGAAGTAAATTATAAAGTAAGTTGGATAGACAGTTCATTTCAGGCATGGGAAATAAGGGGGTGATGCGTTAATGTTCGTGGGTGAAAATTGATTGAAGCGGTCAGGTGTAGAGAATTCGGTTTTATCTGGTTTGGTAGAGTTATGGTGTTAGGTCATTTAAGATGGCTCATTATGGTATGTCTTCTTGAACAGGTTGGTCTTTAGTAACTTCCGGAAGGCTGTTAGGTCGTGCATTGTTTTTAAGGCCTTTGGTAGTGCATTCCACAGTTGCGTGCTGATGCAGGAGAAGCTGGATGCATATCTTGATTTATATTTAAGTCCTTTGCAACTGGGGTAATGGAGGTTCAGGAATGTACGTGCTGATCTTTTTGTGTTCCTGGTTGGTAAGTCTATGAGGTCTGACATATAAGCCAGGGCCTCGCCATGAATGATTTTATGAACCAGGGTACAGATTTTGAACGCAGTTCATTCTTTCAGTGGGAGCCAGAGTAATTTTTCTCTTAGGGGTTTGGCACTTTCGTATTTCGCTTTTCCAAATATGAGTCTGGCTGCAGTGTTTTGGGCAGTTTGGAGTTTTTTTTAATGATTTGTTCTTTGCATCTGGCGTAAATGGCATTACAGTAATCCAAGTGGCTTAACACCATTGATTGTACCAGGCTGCGGAATATATCCCTTGGGAAGAAAGGTTTAACTCTTTTGACTTTCCACATTGCATGGAACATTTTTTTTGTTATATTTTTCGTTATATTATTGCTTGTTAAGTGCTGTTAACCACACTGCTATGTGTGTTATTACAGAATACGCTTGGATTTCGATACGGATCTCTAGGCACCCTATGTAGAATCCAGGGGTTAAGTGTGGACCATAAATTCTTTTACAAAAGTCTGTCACCTAATTCCATCCATGTTGCAGCAGTATGCAGAAGAGCTCTCACTGTACCCCTGTGTAAGGGGGTGTGAGACAGGGCTAACAATTACAGTTTAGCGGGGGCTTTCTCTTTCCAAAAGGGGTGGGGGTGGGGGGATGTAATGCACCTTTAAATGACTGCTATTTGCATGCTGAAATACCGAAGACGACTGTGGAGGGAGCGCCCTCTAGTGGCAGAGGCTTGCAAAAGCACAGTGAGAAACTGACAGCAGCCCCCCTAATGCTGTATCGAGCAGTGATTCTCCTTCAGCTCTATTGCTGTCAAAGTCACAAGTGATTGGTTCCAGTAAGAGCTGTTTTTTCTCCCTTGCTCAAACTGTGGTGGGCGAGGATTATTTCCCCGGCCAGCAAATGAGCCCCGCAGGAGTTCTGGCGGAGTATGAACGCGCTCCGTTTCAGCGGCTGAGAGGCAGTGGGGTGCCTGGCTCTCCGGAGCTCCGTTTCTGCACTGAATTGCTCTGCTCTGTAATTTCAAGCAGAGATCTTTCCATCAAATTCTATTACTGCAGAGGTCACACAGTTCGGATTCTAGCTTGCTTGCACTCCCAGGCACAAGCCTAAGGAACCGGTGCAAAGTACAACATGGCCAGCTCTGGTTGCAGTGCCTGGATGTTGCCTCTCGTACCTCCTCCTTTCTATCACCTCCTTTAGGGGTCCTTTTACAAAGGTGCATAGGTGCCTACGTGTGTCCAATGTGTGTCAAATTGAAATACCGCCTGGCTACTGCGTACCCCGGGTGGTAATTCTAGTTTTGATGCGCACCAGGGGCATAGCTAGGTGGGCCACGGGAGCATTGGCCTCCACAGATTAAGCCCTGGCCCCCTCTACTTTCAGCCCCCCCGACACCGACCCTCTCCCGCCACTTTCGATCCTCCTCCCGCCACTGTCGACCCTCCCCCGCCGCCGCCTCCAACCCCCACCAGCCGAAGTCTTCTTCAGTGCCGGTCTCCGGCGCCTTCGCTGATCTGTTTCTGTCACTCCTGACGTCCTGCACGGGGCTACAAACAGGACCTGCACGCAGGACGTCAGGACTGACAGAAACAGATCAGCGAAGGCGCCGGAGACCAGTGCTGAAGAAGACGGCTGGCGGGGGTTGAGGACCCCTGCCAGCAATGGTATCTGGCCAGAGGCGTAGCTAGGTGGGGTGCCAGGAGAGGGACTGCTCCCCCAAACTGACTTCAGACAGCAACGGCGCCTATTTTTCAGGCAGTCCGTTGCAGCTACACAGTGCGTACATGTGCCTATGTGGTGTACATGTACGCCTCTCTGCTCTCCCTGGCAACACAACCTAGCTACGCTTCTGTACCTGGCAGCAGTGGCGACGGGGGAGGGTCAGCGGTAGGAGGCGGGGGTCAGTGGTGGCCGGGGGGGGGTCGAAAGTGGCAGGGGGGTTGGCGGCTGGGGGACGCAGGCTAAACTGTGCCCCCCCACCTCGGGCTCTGGACCCCCCTCCCGCCGAGGTCTGGCTACACCCTTGATGCGCACCCAAAACACACGGTAGAAAATATTTTCTATTTGCTACCGCGTGGTGCTTACCCAGCGGCAATTGGCATTTTACGCATGCTGGCCGCTTACTGCCCAGTTTGCACATGAGACCTTACCGCTAAGTCAATGGGTAGCGGTAAGGTCACAGCCTAAAAATGGGCGCGTGCTGGTTTTAATTTTGCCGCACGTCCATTTTCTGGCATTAAAAAAAATGCCTTTTTTCCAGGCGCGCTGAGCAAATGGACCTGTGCGTGTCCAAAACACGAGCCAACACCAGCGCAGGCCACTTCTAGGCGCACCTTAATAAAAGGGACCCCAAATATGTTGGAAATATAGATGGAGGAGTGGCCTAGTGGCTAGGGTGGTGGACTCTGGTCCTGGGGAACTGGGTTCGATTCCCACTGCAGCTCCTTGTGACTCTGGGCAAGTCACTTAACCCTCCATTGCCCCAGGTACAAATAAGTACCTGTATACAATATGTAAGCCGTTTTGAGCCTGCCATGAGTGGGAAAGCGTGGGGTACAACTATAACAAAAAAAAATGTTTCCAGAGATTCACCAGTTTTCTAAGGATCTGCAAATTGCAGTCATGTCCAGAAACAAACCATGGGAGAGTGATAAATGGAGTGAGGGGGGTAGCTATGGGGTAGGGGAAGGGTAGGGGATAGGGCTGGGCTGTGGGGTAGGAAAGGTTAGGCCTGATGCTGGGCTATAGGGATGGGTAAGACTGATTTTGGGCTACAGGAATAAATTGGGGAAATAGGAAGGGAAGGGTAGGGCTGATGCCAGGCTACAGGGCAATTTCAAAATTTTGGTCCTTTATTCTGTAATTGATGAGGGTTGATCTGTGTTCTGCATGTGACTGAGGTGAGAGATTCTGCTGGCATGTGGTTTCTGTCAGGATCTATATCAGTCTGACTTGTCTGGCTTTTCCAATGGGACACGTATTGCTATTGCGTATCTTCACTGCTGCCTTTTTAAAGATACTGTCATTGGTATTTGTGTGTTCAGAATTGGTGTTGTTAAGGTTTGCAACACAGGCTCTGAGAAGCTTCTTCGCAGGATTTAGTGTTACTTCACTAACAGATTGATGATCAAAAGCCCTGCGCTGTTCCAAATAGCGCTCTAAAATAGCGCTGGAACAGCGCAGGGCTTTACCACACCAATGATCAGAGATAATTGCATGCAAATTTAAGCACGCAATTATCTCTGATCATGGGGTAGAAGTGCGGGCAAATTGTGTCTGAGCATGCGCTCAGCACAATCCTCCCGCACTTGTTTGACAGGTCGGGGCTGGAGACCACTGAAAAGAGAAGGAAGCCCATCTTTAAATCGGAAGATGGACGTCCTCAACTGCCCGCAGGGACATCCAAATTTCAAGGGGCGTCGGAAGTATAGCAAAGGTGTGGCCGTCTTTCATGCAGAAACGTCCAATTTTGGACGTCCTTGACTGCCCCGTCGCAAAAACATCCAAAATTTGGACATCCTCAACTGCCCCGTCACAGAAACGTCCAAATTTCATAGGCAGGTTTTCTGTAGGGGGGAATGGGGACCTGCCAGCATGCTGGACAGGGCTCACCATTCCTCCCCAATGATCTGCAAACCCTAACGCCAGCTCGGAACTGGCGTAGGGTTTGCCGCGGCCAGCGACCCAATCTTTGGCGCGCTGGCCGCTGATCATTGGGGGTGAATATGTTAGTAGTAGTAGTAGCATTTCTATAGTGCTACAAGGCCTACGCAGTGCTGCACAAACATAGAAGAAAGACAGTCCCTGCTCAAAGAGCTATGTAATAAAAGTGAGCCAAGTATAGGACAATCAAGCCATTGTGACATCACTGATGAGGTTGGCTCTTATTGGTGGCCTGAGGCATTATGACATCACAACATTAGCTCTGGTTACAAGAGACTACTAACCTACTATTTATCACTTCTATAGCACTACAAGGCATACGCAGCGCTGTACACCATACATGAAAAGACAGTCCCTGCTCAAAGAGCTTACAATCTAATAGACAAAAAATAAAGTAAGCAAATCAAATCAATTAATGTGTACAGGAAGGAGGAGAGGAGGAGGTGGAGGCGAGTGGTTACAAGTGGTTACGATTCAAAAGCAATGTCAAAGAGGTGGGCTTTCAGTCTAGATTTAAAGGTGGCCAAGGATTGGGCAAGACGTAGGGGCTCAGGAGGTTTATTCCAGGCGTAGGGTGCAGCGAGACAGAAGGCGCGAAGTCTGGAGTTGGCAGTAGTGGAGAAGGGAACAGATAAGAAGGATTTATCCATGGAGCGGAGTGCACGGGAAGGGGTGTAGGGAAGGACGAGTGTGGAGAGATACTGGGGAGCAGCAGAGTGAATACATTTATAGGTTAGTAGAAGAAGTTTGAACAGGATGCGAAAACGGATAGGGAGCCCTGTTAAGCCCTGTTTAGCATGCATTTGCATGCTACTTGCGTTCAGAGCCCTCAAGCACGCTGTTTCATGCGCTCGAGAGCTCTGATCATGGGGCGGTAGCAAACGCCGGCGCTAGCATGGCGCTAACAGCCTCTAGCGCCTGCGTTTGCTTCTGATCATCCCCTTGTAAGTATCTGGCAGCGAAGGCATTTTGTGTTGCTATTATTAACGTTTGTATAGCGCTACCAGACGCACGCAGCGCTGAACACCTGACATAGAGAGACAGTCCCTGCTCAATAGAGCTTACAATCTAAAAGGCTATATGGAGGTGCTCCCAGAATTGGAATCTATTTTTCCTGTAGAAAGCTAGAACAGGAAAAAAAAAAATCTTGATGTTGACAGTGTGATTTTGCTCATTTCATCAGTGAGAAATCTGGGCTTTGCTTCCTGCAGTTTTTGATGTGTTGAAGTGTAGACAAAGGCTAACATTTGTGAAAAATGTAAATTTATTAACTTGTGTAAATGAATTGATATTGAAATGAAAGTAAATTCTGTTAAGAGCAGTTTATATTTCCCTTGTGTGCCTTTTCTTCAAAAAAAAATTTAAAATAAATGCTAGGTGGGCTCTTTTTAAGTTCTTCCACGGACTGCAAATTTCAGAGTGCCATCAGCATGAACATTTGTTTTAAAGCAAAGCTTGAATGATGTGTGCCATTGCTGTAATTATTTTGCAGGGCATTTTCATGTGTGTTGAGATGTTTGCCATTATAGTAGACTGGTCAAGTTTAAATTATGGGCTAAAGTAACTATATTTTAAAATGTCAGCGTTTCCATTATGTATGTGGTTTGTGTCGATGCAAGACAGCTGTTGGGCAAATTATTTATTTAGAAATCCACCATCAAGCGCCCTGTAAGGCATTATTTGATACTATCCCAAGAAACACTACTTGATATTCAGCGTTACACCCAGACATAGGAGCCGACTCTGTGGGTTCTGTGGATGCTTGAGCACCTCCAATATTGAGAAAATTCCTTGTATGTGTGTCCAGGGAGGGGTTAATTCCACTGGGCTTAGCACCCCCAATAATTTTGAAACGTTGGCTCCTATGAACCCAGATCTTCAATTCCAGCCATTTCCAGTGACTGGCATAGAATATCCAGTTTTAGTTTTGACTGCGGCAACTTAGCCGGTTAAGGGGCCCTTTTCTAAGTCACGTAAGCTTCTAGGCGTGACCAAAATGGAGTTACTACACAGCTACCGCGTGGATCTCGTGGTAATTTCATTTTTGGCACCCGTCCGAAAAATATTTTTTATTTTCAGACGCATGTCTCGGACGCGCACCGTGGCACTTGACACGTGTAGGTCGTTACCACCCAGTTACCACGCGAGTCTTTACCACTAGGTCAATGGCTGGTGGTAAGCCTTCAGACCAAAAATGGACACCTGGCAATTTTGATATTGTCGCATGTCGCATATCCATTTTTGGCAAAAAAAATTTTAAAAGGCCTTTTTTTACAGGCACGCTGAAAAATGGATCGGCGTGCACCCAAAACCTGCGTCTACACCAGGGGCATAGCCACACCTCGGCGGGAGGGGGGGCCAGAGCCCAACGTGGGGGGGCACTGTTTAGCTGCCTCCTCCCACCACTGACCCCCCCCCGCCGCCGCCGCCCACCCGCCCCCTGCCCCGCCGCCACATCAAGTACCTTGTTTGCTGGCGGGGGTCTCCAATCCCCACCAGCCGAAGAGTCTTCTTCAGCGCCGGTCAACTCTGGCGCCTTCGTTTTGTGATCATCTGTTTCTGATGCCTTATGTCCTGCACAGGTCTACATGCACGGTGCAGGATGTAAGGCGTGAGAAACAGATGATCACAAAACGAAGGCGCCGGAGTCGACCGGCGATGAAGAAGACTCTTCGGCTGGCGGGGATTGGGGACCCCCGCCAGAAAACAAGGTACCTGATGATGCGGCAGCGGCAGCGGTGGGGGGGGGGGTCAAATGTAGAGGGGGACAGGGTGTAATCTTTGGGGGCCCATGCCTCCATGGCCCCACGTAGCTACACCCCTGGTCTACAGTACCGCAAGCCATTTTTCAGCGCACCTTAGTAAAAGGAACACTAAGTCAATATTCAGCGCTAACCCCTTAAGTGCTATTTATGCCATGGCCATAGTTGGTTTGGCACTGAATACCCGTGGTAGCCGTGTCACACGATATAACCAGTTAATGGCCAGTCGCTAACCGTGGACATTCAGCAGGACATAACAGGTTATCTCTTGCTGAATATGCACGGCTATGTGCTCAAATGGTATTTAACTGACCAGGAGCCGTTCATGGCCGGTAAATAATTTTGAATATCAGGCCCATAGTAGCCACCCATATTACTCTGGGCCCACCCAAAATGTCAGCTCTGGCTACGCCACTGTGGTACGAGCATCATCTCAGTTCCCCTGATCTCTCGTATTAGGCTTGAATCAACCAGGCAGGCGGGATGGGGTGGGGTGTGTCTTCCTTTGGAAGGCCTTATGACTTCCTCTGCATCCGAGCCTTCGTGTCCAAAATTTAAACAAGCGACTCTTAAAACCTGTCCTTTCCGTCTGCTGTTTAAAGGGTTTTGGGGAACATCTACTGCCTTTAGTTTAATTCAATCTGGCCAGTATTTAAAATGGTTAAAGCAAGCAGCAGAGGGACATGGACATTCCTAGGCCACCACAAAGACGTCCACCTGCCTTGCTTTGCCCCGTTTCGAGTTTGGACGTTTCAGTTTGTAAAACGGACGCTCATGCTGGCTGTAGCCAGCGCTTGGACGTCCATTTCTCATGTATTTTAGAAGAGGGCTGTATGTCAGCAGATCCTGTTCTAAAACACATGAGAAATGGATGTCCATATACGACATACAGACCTGGCCGTCCATATTCGTAGCTGGACGTCCTTCCTAAAATTCTGCTCTTTATGTGTGAATATTTACACTTACTCCTGAGCTGCTGTAAATGTTCATAGTTTCATTGTAGCCACCTGTTCTGCAGCTCTTGTGAGGCAACTTATAAAGATACATAGGTTACGAGCAACTGAGGGACCTGCTGGATCTAGATGAGGATGATATCTCTTGAGTGCTGCTAAGGGATTGTTCCTGGATTGGGGGTGGGGGGGGGGGGTTGTGGGAGTGTGTGTGAGAGTGATTATGGGGGCATAAGCAGGGAAGAAAATGCAGCACAAGTTTAAAGGGTCCACTGCTGCACGATATGTTTCCTCCATGGATAAGAGTCAACCAGGAAGGGGAGGGGGGGGGGGGGGGAAAGGAGAACATTCACGTTATGTGTCTGCTTTTGTTGACAAAGTTTTACTTGTGTATTATTACTAGACTCCGACGGGTGTTGTTCTGTTACATTGTTGGACACTTCAACATTTTTTTGTAATATGCTGCACTACGGAGTGGAGGAGTGGCCTAGTGGTTAGAGCACCGGTCTTGCAATCCAGAGGAGGCCAGTTCAAATCCCTCTGCTGCTCCTTGTGATCTTGGGCAAGTCACTTAACCCTCCATTGCCTCAGGTACAAACTTAGATTGTGAGCCCTCCTGGGACAGAGAAATATCCAGAGTACCTGAATGTAACTCACCTTGAGCTTCTACTGAAAAAGGTGTGAGCAAAATCTAAATAAATAAATATATGGAATGTTGCTACTATTGAAGATTCTACATGGAGTGTTGCCACTTTTTGAGATTCTGGAATGTTGCTACTGTTTGAGATTCTAGATAGAATGTTGCTAGTGGAGGAGTGGCCTAGTGGTTAGAGCACCGGTCTTGCAATCCAGAGGAGGCTGGTTCAAATCCCGCTGCTGATCCTAGTGATCTTGGGCAAGTCACTTAACCCTCCATCGCCTCAGGTACAAACTTAGATTGTGAGCCCTCCTGGGACAGAGAAATATCCAGAGTACCTGAATGTAACTCACCTTGAGCTACTACTGAAAAAGGTGTGCACAAAATCCAAATAAATATTTGAGATTCTACATGGAATGTTGGTACTATTGAGATTCTATTGCTACTATTTGAGATTCTACATGGAATGTCATTAGTGGAGGAGGGGCCTAGTGGTTAGAGCACTGGTCTTGCAATCCAGAGGTGGCCAGTTCAAATCCCACTGCTGTTCTTTGTGATCTTGGGCAAGTCACTTAACCCTCCATTGCCTCAGGTACAAACTTAGATTGTGAGCCCTCCTGGGACAGAGAAATATCCAGAGTACCTGAATGCAACTCACCTTGAGCCACTACTGAAAAAGGTGTGAATAAAATCTAAATAAATAAATATATGCAAGACACTGACTCAAAGCAGATGCAAACATGTAGAAAGGCAGCTTCTCTGAACAGCAGAACAGATCTGGACAGCCACACAATGGAATTTGATATATGGCCTTTCTGTGGTTACAATCAAAGCACTTTAGATATTACATACAAGCACTTATTTTGTACTCAGAGCAAAGGAGGGTTAAGTGACTTGCCCAGATTCACAAGGAGCTGCAGTGGGAATTGAACCCATTCCGCTGGTTCTCAGGCCACTGCCCTAAGCATTAGGCTACTCCTCACAAGCTGAAAGAACTGTCAGTGTGGCGTTTCCAGTAGCCCATTTACCCGAGTACATGCCTTTCCAAGCTACCCTCACTGAGGTAACCTTATAAATGTGTTTATACATGAAACGAGCCTTTCATAAATCTATGCGACTGTTTCCACACGTCTATAAGATCACGTTTCCTTATGGGCCAGATTCTATATAAGGCGCTTAAAACTGCATGTGGAAATTTGGCTGCACAATTTAATTGGTTAATGAGCCAATTAGTGCTAATAATTGGGACCTAAAATCCAATTATTGGCGTTAATTGTCAAAAATTTGGATTTATACACACAATCTTGCTAAGCGCTCTTCTATAAAAATGCAAGCGTAAATCTTTTAGCGCACAGCTGCGAGGGCACGAGGTTATGGGAGGGGCACAGGCAGGCCAGGGGTGTTCACTAAAGATGTGCACAGTATTATGGAATTTGGGAGATGTTCGCCTAACTTATGTGGCCAGGATTTACAACAGCTTTTAGTTGCTCTAAATGCCTCATACCTAGTTGGGCTCTTCTATAAACAGCGCCTAACTCAGAGCATCGTTTACAGAATAGCGCTGAGCGCAGTTTTTCTTTGGTGCCATTCACAGAATTCCCCCTATCCCATGGATTCTACATAGCACAACTGAAATTGCATGACAGGAGTTGGCATGAGCCTATTTCACCCATTATGTGGGCTGAAGCCAGTAGGCAGAGCTTGATGCCCTATCAATGTAACTGTTTTGGGTGTACCAAGATGGTGGCAGTTGCAGTGGGGAGAATTCAAATCTCCTTGGGTGGAGTGGGGACTGGCTTCAGCCTTGTGATATCATGCCATCTCTTGCTATCAAACTGCCTTGAGTCTACTATGCCAACCAAATATGGTTGCCAACATGAAGCTAGAAGAATGGTCTAAGGTTTGGCAATTAAAATTCAATGCGAAGAAATGCAAAGTGATGCACTTAGGAAGTAGAAATCCACGGGAGACGTATGTGTTAGGCGGGGAGAGTCTGATAGGTACAGGCGGAGAGAGGGATCTTGGGGTGATAGTATCTGAGGATTTGAAGGCGACGAAACAGTGTGACAAGGCGGTGGCCGTAGCTAGAAGGTTGTTAGGCTGTATAAAGAGAGGTGTGACCAGCAGAAGAAAGGGGGTGTTGATGCCCCTGTATAAGTCGTTGGTGAGGCCCCACCTGGAGTATTGTGTTCAGTTTTGGAGGCCGTATCTTGTTAAGGATGTAAAAAGAATTGAAGCGGTGCAAAGAAAAGCTACGAGAATGGTATGGGATTTGCGTTACAAGACGTATGAGGAGAGACTTGCTGAACTAAACATGTATACTCTGGAGGAAAGGAGAAACAGGGGTGATATGATACAGACGTTCAAATATTTGAAAGGTATTAATCCGCAAACGAACCTTTTCTGGAGATGGGAAGGTGGTAGAACGAGAGGACATGAAATGAGATTGAAGGGGGGCAGACTCAAGAAAAATGTCAGGAAGCATTTTTTCACGGAGAGAGTAGTTGATGCTTGGAATGCCCTCCCGCGGGAGGTGGTGGAAATGAAAACGGTAACGGAATTCAAACATGCGTGGGATAAGCATAAAGGAATCCTGTACCGAAGGAATGGATCCTCAGGAGCTTAGTCAAGATCGGGAGGCGGGGCTGGTGGTTGGGAGGCGGGGATAGGGCTGGGCAGACTTATATGGTCTGTGCCAGAGCCGGTGGTGGGAAGCGGGACTGGTGGTTGGGAGGCGGGGATAGTGCTGGACAGACTTGTACGATCTGCGCCAGAGCCGGTGGTTGGGAGGCAGGGCTGGTGGTTGGGAGGTGAGGATAGTGCGGGGCAGACTTATACGGTCTGTGCCTGTGCCAGAGCCGGTGGTTGGGAGGTGGGGCTGGTGGTTGGGAGGCGGGGATAGTGCGGGGCAGACTTATACGGTCTGTGCCCTGAAGAGCACAGGTACAAATCAAAGTAGGGTATACACAAAAAGCAGCAAATATGAGTTATCTTGTTAGGCAGACTGGATGGACCGTGCAGGTCTTTTTCTGCCGTCATCTACTATGTTACTATGTAATTCTTACACCATATGAGATGTTCTGTAGTTTTGGCGTCATCACTGACTTTGGTAAAGCAATAGTCTAATGGTTACAGAAGCAGGTTGAGAACTGGGAAACAGGGATTCAAGCCTCACCATTGTTCCCTGTGACCTTAGGTAAATCACTTTACCCTCCACTGCCTTGGGTACAAACTGTCACCTCTATTTCAGTGCTTCCCGATTTAATTGTGGCCAAATAAAATTGTGTGATCCCCAGAGGTGCAGAATACTGATGCATCTGTGGAGACCCACCTAGGTTGTGACCCTCAGTTTGGGAAGCTTTGTTCTATTTACTAATCTTCGTTACAGCAGTAATGCAACTTAATTATGGCCTATTTGACCATGGTGAACATTAAATAATAATGAGCAGAGAAGCAGCCATGAATAATGAATAATACAGCTTGTGGTAAACTTCACAAGTTGCATTATTCACTGAAAGGTAACACCTCAAAAGGCAAGACAAGCAAATTAAAAATGAGGGAGAGGGCTGGGGAGGGGGGCAGCACTATTTATTGAATTGTGGGAGGGGTGTGGAGGTAATGATTTCTACACCGGTGGCCCAGGACTTGAAAAGACAGCTAACCTAACCTGTGGCCTGCTATCTTTATGTTTAGTTATTTTATTTATTTATTTATTGCATTTGTATCCCACATTTTCCCACCTATTTGCGGGCTTAGTGTGGCTTACAATATATTGTGAATGATGGAAATACAATTTGTTACAGTACGATTATGGGTTACATTGTGAGGAGTTAGGGGACGTCAAAGTCAAAATATCATTTGGGGAATACAACAATGGAATTTAACAATGGGGAAATGATAGGGCGATAGAACAAATGGGATGAGAACATTAGGGTAAAACAATTTTATCTGTGATAGAGTTTTAAGTGTGGTTAGAGTATGGGGAAAGAGAATTCAGAAGAGAGTGTATTGATGCATTCTATTAGTGTGTATGGACTTCATGTGTTTTGATCCTTGTGATAAATTTTCTCAAAGAGATGAGTCTTCATTAGTTTGCGGAAGTCGGTTAATTCGTAGATCATTTTCAGGTTGCGTGGTAGTGTATTCCAGAATTGCGTGCTCATATAAGAGAAGGTTGATGCATGCAGTACTTTGTATTTTATGCCTTTGCACTTAGGGAAGTGGAGATTGAGGAAAGTTCGGGATGATCTTTTAGCGTTTCTGGGTGGCAGGTCTATTAAATCAGACATGTATGCAGGGGCTTCACTGTGAATGATTTTGTGAACTAAGGTGATACGTTCCTTGAGTGGGAGCCAGTGTAGTTTCTCACGTAAGAGTTTTGCACTTTCGTATTTTGGTTTTCCGAAGATGAGTCTGGCTGCTGTATACTGGGCTGTTTGAAGTTTCCTCAGTATTTGCTCTTTACAGCCTGCGTATAGTGAGTTGCAGTAGTCCAGATGACTGAGTACGAGTGATTGCACTAGGCTGCGGAAGACAGATCTTGGAAAGAATGGTTTTATTCTTTTCAGTTTCCACATGGAGTAAAACATCTTTTTGGTTGTGTTATTCGCGTGAGTCTCAAGTGTTAGGTGGCGGTCAATAGTGACTCCAAGGATTTTTAAAGTTTCTGAGATTGGCAGATTTAGTTTAGGTGTGTTAATAGCGGTAAATTTCTTCGTGTTGTATTGGGAGGTAAGTATGAGGGATTGAGTTTTTTCTGCGTTCAGTTTCAATTGGAATGCATCTGCCCAGGTGTTCATGATGTGTAGACTTTGGTTGATTTCATTGGAGATTTCATTAATGTCTTGTTTGAAAGGAATATATCGTTACATCATCGGCATATATGTATGGGTTAAGGTTATGGTTTGATAGAAGTTTTGCTAAGGGGATCATCATTAGGTTGAAAATAGTTGGCGAGAGGGGGGATCCCTGTGGTACTCCACACTCAGGTGTCCATGCAGCAGACGTTGGTGCAACCAGGGCTCAGTGATGTTCTTGGCTGCAGCCATCAAATCAGTTGACTAACCCATAGTCGTGAGGCATCATGACTTAGTGAATCCCGAGGTAAATTTTCCCACAGACAAATAGACATGTTTTGGTAAATAGTGTGTAACAGAGAAATACCTAACATATCCTAATCTAACTCGTCATGAGTGACAAGGAGCAGTATTTTAGAAAGGAGCTTTAAATCAGAAATTAGATGACCAGGTTGGAACATCTGAAATTCCACTAGTACTTTAGAACTGAATCTGCTGAATAGAGCTTGTTCTAAAATACATGGTGAAGTGGACGTCTATTCGTTGGAGTGGAGGAGTGGCCTAATGGTTAGTGCAGTGGGCTTTGAGCCTGGCGACCTGGGTTTGATTCCCACTGCAGCTCCTTGTGAACCTGGGCAAGTCACTTAACCCTCCATTGCCCCAGGTACAAAAAAGCTTTGTGAGCCCTCTGGAGACAGAGAAAGTACCTGCATATAACATGTACAGTGCTGCGTACATCTAGTATCGCTATAGAAATGATTAGTAGTAGTAGTCCAAAACGTCCAAATACAGACAGGAAAAATAAGCACATAAACATGCCTTTGACAGCACATGAACATCCGTGCTATGAAAGAGCAACACAGGTATGCCATATTGGTTTAAGCTGCCACAGAAAGTGGTGCGACACCCAGTAGGGCCTTACCATGAGCTAGCTGTACAAACTGCATTGACGCCAACTCAAGAGAAGGTGGGAGATGCAATGATACTATCAGTAGTTTGTTAAGGTGGCTGCACAGTTTGGTTGCCCACTCCCAACCCCATCACAACAAGTTCCTGAACACCTACATGACAACCCATGAGTGCCCACCCTTCTCCCAACCTCCCCACTGAGTTCCAATCCCCCTTCCAACTCCTGAGTGCTGATTTCCCCAACACAAAACCCCATTCTGGACACAACACCTGCAGCCCCCAAGAGGCTGAGCCCTCTCTCCCCCCCCCCCCCCCCCGAGACCCATCCAAGGTGTACATGGCTCATTGCAGTTCCCTCTGCTGCAGCCTAGGATGACAGTAGGATCCAAAGTGGAACCTCTGCCTCCTGGCAGTTCTAATGGAGCGGACTGTGAAGGACCTTATGAACTCTTGGTGAGGGGGGTTGAGAGGAATCAGCACTTCTGAAGGAGGTTGGGAGTAGAACCTCAAAGAGTAGCAAGATTCTAGAATTCTAAAGAATAATAAGGTTCCATGCAGAATTTGAAAGTGTAGCAACATTCCATGTAGAACCCCAAAGAGTAACAAGATTCCATTCAGAATCCCAAGTACATAAGTATTGCCACACTGGGAAAGACTAAAGGTCCATCAAGCCCAGCATCCTGTTTCCAACAGTGACCAATCCAGGTCACAAGTACCTGGCAGAAACCCAAATAGTAGCAACATTCCATGTAGAACCCCAAAGAGTAGCACGATTCTAGAATTCTAAAGAATAACAAGATTCCATGCAGAATTTCAAAGTGTAGCAACATTCCATGTAGAACCCCAAAGAGTAGCAAGATTCCATTCAGAATCCCAAGTACATAAGTATTGCCATACTGGGAAAGACTAAAAGTCCATCAAGCCCAGCATCCTGTTTCCAACAGTGGCCAATCCAGGTCACAAATACCTGGCAAAAACTTGATGAGTAGCAACATTCCATGTAGAACCCCAAAGCGTAGGGGTTCTAGAATTCTAAAGAATAACAAGATTCCATGCAGAATTTCAAAGTGTAGCAACATTCCATGTAGAACCCCAAAGAGTAGCAAGATTCCATTCAGAATCCCAAGTACATAAGTGCTGCCATACTGGGACAGTCCGAACGTCCATCAAGCCCAGTATCCTGTTTCCAACAGTGGCCAATCCTGGTCACAAGTACCTGGCAAGATCCCAGAACAGAATCAGAGTAGAAAATCATATCATGTTTATGTCATCAGCAGCCAAGAAATGAAAGAAATAATGCAGATAATTCCAAGCAAACCTACCATAATATATAACTCTTATATTACTCCTCCATTTAGCCAGACATTATGGATATTTAAAGTCCTACTGAACCCTGTCCCTCTACATTGCCCTGATCTCTCAAGCACGAGGAGCTGGAAAGAGCATCTTATACAACATTTTCTAGGAATCTGCAAAACGAAAACCACATTTAAGGAGATAGCCAAGGGTCTCGCTAAGATAAACTCTCTCCTAATTGCTTGAGTATGAAGAGACAGCTCAGGGAAAGCATTAATCTTATCCCCGTGAAAAGGAACATTTCTGAAGAACCTTACAATCATATTCCTGTCTTAATGGTGTCACAAAAGAGGCAATTAAAGAAGCTGTATTTGACGACTCCTCAATGGAAGCCTCAGTCCTATCAGTCAGGTTCAATTTGTCTTGAGTTACAAATTGATCAATCTCTCCCTCCTCCTCCCAATGCCCTCTAGCCGTACTCAGGGACCGATGCAAAAAAGTGTGTTCAAGGTTTGCATGGGGTTAGAACAGCTTTAGCACACGATTTTATGGGTGTACGACATAGAAAGGGATTTTGCACACAAGCTAACCCTGTGCAAAGCCTTGGAAATACTGACTGGAGTGGAACAGGTAAATGCGAGTTGAATGTTTACTCTTTCAAAAAGTACAAAGACTAGAGGACACTCCATGAAGATATGTAATAGCATATTTAAAACAAACAGGAGAAAATATATTTTTTCACTTAACATATAGTTAAGCTCTGAAACGTTTTGCAGGAGAATGTGGTAAAAAGCAGTTAATGTATCTGGGTTGAAAACAGGTTTGGACAAATTCCTGGAAGAAAAGTCCATACAGTGTTATTAAGGCAGACCTGAGGAAATCCACCACTTATCCTTGGGATTGGTAGCATGGAATCTTGCTAAATTTTAGGAATCTGCTAGATACTTGTATCCTGGCCTGGCCTCTGGAGGAGTAGCCTAGTGGTTAGTGCAGCGGACTCTGATCCTGGGGAACTGAGTTCAATTCCCACTGCAGCTCCTTGTGACTCTGGGCAAGTCACTTAACCCTCCATTGCCCCTAGTACAAAATAAGTACCTGAATATATGTATACCGCTTTGAATGTAGTTGCAAAAACCTCAGAAAGGCGGTATATCAAGTTCCATTTTCCTTTCCCTAATTGAGATTCTACATGGAATGTTGCTATTATTTGAGATTCTGTTGCTACTATTGGAGATTCTACATGGAATGTTGCTACTATTGAGATTCTGTTGAAACTATTTGAGATTCTACATGGAATGCTGCTATTCCACTAGCAACATTCCATATAGAAGCCTGCCCTTGCAGATTAGCAACACGCCGGCCGTGCAGGCTTCTGTTTCTGTGAGTCTGACACGTCAGACTCACAGAAACAGAAGCCTGCACGGCCGCGTTGCTGATCCGCAAGGGCAGGCTTCTATATGGAATGTTGCTAGTGGAGGAGTAGCCTAGTGGTTAGTGCAGTGGACCTTGATCCTTGTGACTCTGGGCAAGTCACTTAACCCTCCATTGCCCCTGGTACAAAATAAGTACCTGAATATATGTAAACTGCTTTGAATGTAGTTGCAAAAACCTCAGGCTGTATATCAAGTCCCATTTCCCTTTCCCCCTTTCCATTATGACATCACAATATCAGAAGTGAGCCAAGTATCAGGCAATCAAGCCATTGTGACATCACTGATGAGGTTGGCTCTTATTGGTGGAATGAATGGAGGAGTAGCCTAGTGGTTAGTGCAGTGGACTCTGATTCTGGGGAACTGGGTTCGATTCCCACTGCAGCTCCTTGTGACTCTGGGCAAGTCACTTAATCCTCCATTGCCCCTGGTACAAAATAAGTACCTGAATATGTGTAAACCGCTTTGAATGTAGTTGCAAAAAACCTCAGAAAGGCCGTATATCAAGTCCCATTTCCCTTCCCCTGTTGAAAACAGGGTACTGGGCTAGATGGACCCTTGGTGGACCCAGTAGGACAATTCTTATGTAATAATACTAAATCACTATTCAGCACAGACGCAGAAAAGCACACTGAAGAGCGAAAGGCTGAGCACAACACTGCGGCTTTACCACCAGATCATAGCAGGTGTAGGTGACGGCTTCACTGATCTAGGATGAAGTGTGGCACATCACCACTCCTCCCAGAACTCCCCCTCCCCTGACCCCAAAGATGACCCCCTCAAACCCAGAGTTGACTTCACTAATCTCCCAACCCCAGATCCCACTTGACTCCCCCTCCCTCCAAATTCCTGGTGGACCCTAAACTGCCCTCCCTAAGGCCCAATATTCAGAACTATTTATTCATATAATCTCAGCCACGTGAAGGCCAATACTTGCAGGCACAAACGCAGGGTTCATTGGCCTTTTTCCACGTAAGCACCCTAGGCACTGTTCTATAAGGGTCTGTTTAAGTGTTGTAGCATGTAAGTTCCAGGGGACACACTTTTGCCGGAGGCTCAAATAAACTTATTAATTAGAAAAATCTTCCATTTAATGAAAAACATACTACAGCCTGCTGCTTTTAAGCTTGTAGTTCAAAACTTAATTTTAGGTCAACTGGACTATTGCAATATTATCTATTTAGGCTGTCCAAAATTCCTGCTACA
The DNA here is from genome assembly GCF_901765095.1 of Microcaecilia unicolor. NCBI lineage: Eukaryota > Metazoa > Chordata > Amphibia > Gymnophiona > Siphonopidae > Microcaecilia > Microcaecilia unicolor. Next base: position 328,100 of record NW_021963840.1, read on the forward strand.
AAATTTGCAGACGATTCAGAACGTAGCAGGCAGGTTAATTTTTTCGGCACACTTTAATGAGTGAGTGACTCCTTTATTGGTAAAGGTGCATTGGTTGCCGGTAGAGGCCCAAATTCAATTTAAATTGTGTTATGGTCTATAACATCATGCATGGTAACGTTCCATCCTATATGCTAGATTTAATTGGCTTCCCTAATACTACCAGGTTAGGGACTCTAAGAAATAATTGTTTACTTCAATATCCTAGTGCCAAGAAAATTCGTTTGAAATTGTAATTTTCATTTTTAGTCCCAGGATACATGACAGACCCTCATTGATCTATCAACTAGAAAGAGACTCAGATCAGCACGATCATACCTTAACCTACATTCCCAAACTGTAAAGGGCTAAAATACAAAACAACTCATGAATCTAACTTCTCCTACTTAAGTGCACAACTATGGAATGGACTCCCATATGTAGTGAAAACAATACAAGACCGCCTAAACTTCAGGAAATCATTAAAAACCCACCTCTTAAAAAAAGTTTATCCCACCGATCCAACATAAATCCCCACACCAAGCAACACAACACAACCAAAGACCTTACTGGACAACTCACTATCCCTTTCCCCCCGACCCCATGTCGCCTGATTCACTTCTACCTCATGCAACCACTACACAATCTTGTATTTGTTATCAACCGTAATGGCAAACGCCTTTACGATACCTTGTAAGCCACATTGAGCCTGCAAATAGGTGGGAAAATGTAGGTATAAATGTAACAAATACATAAATAAATAAATAAAATGTTTACTTTTTTAGCTGCGCATGTGTGGAATTACTTACTAAGTCAGCCAAGGATACTCACTGGTTATTCCCTATTTAGGAAACCTTTGAAGTCCCTTTTGTTTAAGACATTTTTAACATGTTTTTATTTTATTTTATCAATTTCACAATTTTAAACATGAACAAACTTGATTCAGAAAAGATAGGTAATATTGAACATCATATTACTTAATAATTAGTTTTTTTTGCAAACTATTTATACTATTATCTACTCTCTAGTCCACTATTAAGAAGAGAGGACAAGGTACAATTCCATGAAATATTGTTATAACATTTTAAATGAAAATTAGAAGCGAAACACGGACCAAATTATTATATTACGGATTAGGAGAAGATATTGCTATAGGCTGTAAAACTGGAGTTACAACAGTCTTCGAGTCCAAGAAAGATAGTAAATGCGTAGAATTATAGAAAACATATTTCACTGAGTTAAGTTTTAATACATACTTAGAAGGAAAATTCAACCAAAATAAACCACCTAATTGCACCACCCGAGGGCGGAGTTTGAGGAAAAGTTAACGCCTGTTTTGGGTCGCTCTAACAATATCTGGAAAAAGTCTAATTTTACAATTCAGAAAGAGCTCTTCTCTATGACGGAAAAATTGTCTCAATATCCAGTCTTTATCCGGTTGTAATACAAAAGTCACAATCAAGGTAGTTGGTTTAAAAACATTATCGTCTTCAAGAATTTGTGTTAAATTTATAGTGTCAAATGTAACTTTGGCTTCTTCAGAAATTAGTTGATTAGTTCGCTGATCTCATCACATGGTTTCCAGTACCATCTCTATGCCGATGACACCCAGCTTTACCTCTCCACTCCCGACATCACAGTCGAAACCCAGGCCAAAGTTTCGGCCTGCCTCTCAGATATCGCTGCCTGGATGTCCAACCGGCATCTGAAACTGAACATGGCAAAGACTGAGTTCCTTGTCTTTCCACCCAAACCCTCCTCTCCTCTTCCCCCACTTTCCGTCTCTGTTGACAACGCCCTCATCCTCCCTGTCTCTTCAGCCCGCAATCTCGGAGTCATTTTCGACTCCTCCCTCTCCTTCTCTGCCCATATCCAACAGACAGCCAAGACCTGTCGCTTCTTCCTCTATAATATTAGCAAAATTCGCCCATTCCTCTCTGAACAGACCACCCGAACCCTCGTCCACTCACGCGCTACCTCTCGTCTTGACTATTGCAACCTTCTCCTCGCTGGTCTCCCGCTTAGCCACCTATCCCCCTTCAATCTATCCAAAATTCCGCCGCACGTCTTATCTACCGCGTGAACCAATACTCTCATATCACCCCTCTCCTCAAGTCGCTTCACTGGCTCCTGATCCGTTACCGTATACAATTCAAGCTTCTCCTATTGACCTTCAAGTGCACTCAATCTGCAGCCCCCCATTACCTCTCTACCCTCCTTTCCCCGTATGTTCCCACCCGTAACCTCCGCTCTCAGGACAAATCACTCCTATCTGTACCCTTCTCCACCACTGCTAACTCCAGACTCCGCCCCTTCTGCCTCGCATCACCTTATGCCTGGAACAGACTTCCCGAGCCCATACGCCATGCGCCCTCCCTGCCCATTTTCAAGTCCTTACTCAAAGCCCATCTCTTCTCCCTTGCTTTTGGCGCCTAACCACCTTCCCCATTCATGATACCTACACTGACTACTTAGTTTGTTACCTTTAGATTGTAAGCTCTCTTGAGCAGGGACTGTCCTTCCCCATGTTTAAACTTGTACAGCGCTGCGTAACCCTGGCAGCGCTATAGAAATGCTTAGTAGTAGTAGTAGTAATATATTTTAGAGACCGGAGGATAAGCCTGTTCTGGAATTTTCAATATCTCTGATAGATACTTTTTGAAAGTTATAAGAGGAGCAACAGCTGGTACCTTAGGAAAATTTATCAATCTTAATGTTTTAGATCTCTGTTGATTCTCCATATTCTCCATTTTATATTTCAATATCAAATTTTCTTTAATCAAATTTACTTGAGTTTGTTGGAGCGACTGAATACTAATAACATTAGAGTCCATCTGTTTTTCCATAGTTAAAGTTGTTGTTTCCAGCAGGGATATTTTCTCAGATGGAACTTGAGTATAATACATTAGAGAGAGTAAGTTTTGGGAAAATGAAGTTTCCAAACTTAAAAGAGCTTCCCATATAGTGTCCAAGGCAATGGTGGAAGGTTTAATAGGCAAAAAAGACTTACTCAAAGAAGTCTGTATTTCCTCCGAAGAATGTTTCTCCATAGCGGCTTCAGAGTCGGCAGATTTCCAACTCTCTCCTGTGCCTCATTCATCTGAGCAGTTGTATCAGGCAGATTAACACAGCGACCCAACCCCACTTCAGGAAACACTCCTTGCGTATCAAAGCTAGGGGTTTCCTGACAACGTCGCTGTTCTGCTGCCGGCATGAGTGGAGACATCCAATCTTCATGGCTGAGATAAGTCTCAACCTCAAGCTGGGAGAGCGAGTCACCTCCCACCGCTCCCTCCAGCAATGAGGAGTCCAGCCCCAAAAAAGGTTCGGGCGCAGTAAAGCAGTCCATAGGTCCAACCACGGGAATCACAGGCGTAGCGGAGCCAATGCGCTGCTTACCCCTCCTTTTAGGCATAGGTAAGTAGGAAAATTTCCTTATGAATCAAAGAGTGAAGGCTAGGAACGGGGCTGCTTGACCGCTTTTGCTTCACGCCGTCATCTTGTCCCCCAATTTTTAACATGCTTATTCAGAATATATTTCCTTCTGTTGTAGTTCTCCGTGGTTTGCATTGGATATCTCTTAACTTGTGATCTGCACAGAACTTTTTAGGTGGTTGTCGACTATAAGAATAATTGTAATGTAATATGGGTACAGCACACATGCACTCGAATTATAAAATACTGTCATTGGAACGTACTGACTGCTGTACTTAGGCATGCCCTTTCACACCTGCTATTGCCCTGGTGCACACGGGCACACTTATTTCATCATGCCAATGTGGGTTTACACTGATATTCTACACTGAAAACTGGTGCCCAGATGCTGTTATAGAACAGACGCTCCCCATCCTGCATCAGGGCACCTACACCTAGGCACCCCTTAACCATGCGTTTTCAGGAGCACTATATGGAGCAAGGAAGGAGTGTGAACATTCTGCCTAATTCTACAGCCAATCAACGATAATTCCGTGAAAAGGCAGTCCAGTATTAAACTGTATAATATTCTGCTGGTGCTTGAATATCTCCGTTATCCTGAGAGCTGGTGGCAGTCAGCAGGCTGCAGACTCTGACTATTCAGCACCATTGCTCTATGGACAGCGACACTGAATATCTAACATAGATATTTAGGGACTGATACAGCCAGCGGGAGGCAGCCTATTTAAGTGCTGCAATCGGCCCTGACCCATGATATTCAATGCCGGGCTGTTTCTGGTGACTAGGAAAGAGGAACCTGAATTATAGCTATGTAATGCAAGGTTCCACATTAGGAGTCACCAACCAGGAAAGGGATCTAGGTGTCGTCGTTGATGATACGTTGAAACCTTCTGCTCAGTGTGCTGCAGCGGCTAAGAAAGCAAATAGAATGTTGGGTATTATTAGGAAAGGAATGGAAAGCAAAATTGAGAAAGTTATAATGCCTTTGTATCACTCCATGGTGCGACTGCACCTCGAATATTGTGTTCAATTCTGGTTGCCATATCTCAAAAGAGATATAGTGGAATTAGAAAAGGTGCAGAGAAGGGCGACAAAAATGATAAAGGGAATGGGTCGACTTCCCTATGAAGAAAGGCAGAAGTGTCTAGGGCTCTTCAGCTTGGAGAAAAGATGGCTGAGGAGATATATGATACAGTTCTAAAAAATAATGAGGGGAGTGGAATGGGTGCACATGAATCGCTTATTTACTCTCTCCAAAAATACTAGAACTAGGGGGCACGCAATGAATCTACAAAGTAATAAATTTAAAATGAATCAGAGAAAATGTTTCTTCACTCAATATGTAATTAAACTCTGGAATTCACTGCCAGAGAATGTAGTAAAAGTAGTTAGCTTAGCAGGGTTTAAAAAGGGTTGGATGGCTTCCTAAAGGAAAAGTCCATAGGCCATTATTAAAATAGACTTGGGGAAAATCCACTGCTTATTTCTAGGATAAGCAGCATAAAATGTATTGGGATCTTGCCAGGTACTTGTGACCTGGATTGGGCACCGTTGAAAATAGGATGCTGGGCTTGACGGGCCTTTGGTCTGTCCCAGTGTGGCAATACTTACGTACTTATGTAGATGCTAAGTTCCTGTTCCTGCTCAGAACTGAATTTGTTTCTGGGGAATCCAGTTGGCTTTGGTAGAACTTTCTTCCCTGTTTACTAAGCCACACTAACTGCTCGTGGTCAATTATTCCGACACAGCCCATTCACTTTGAATGGGCTTTGTCGGTGTTGCTGCGTTGCACCCACCAGTGCAGCTTATTAAACAGGGGGGTTAGATTGTGGGCCTACTAGGGACAGAAAAATGACCTGTTTATAATATGTAAACGCTCTGGTTGATCCACACCCCATACCCCAAGTTCTAGAGAAATATTGGGGTAACCTAGAGCTAAGTGAGCCATTGATCTAATCTCTTCCCTCTCAGTGGTGCAATGGATGAATGCAAAGTAGAAGAAACTAACACATCCAACAAGGTTCACATCTTCCCAGAACAAAGATCATTCGCTTCCTGCAGTCAGTTAAATGTTATGCCCCTCCCCCCCCCAAAAAAAGCAGCCAAGCAAATTGGCTAGTGTCAACCACAGTTTATTAGTAGCAATCTTCCAACACAAGGTGTGATGAGCACTATCCTATCAATAGATGTCTCAAAAATCACCCAACATGTTTTGGGAGAACGATTTGCCTGCTTTAGGGGTACATTAAATACTTGTGAAAGGAACAGACACACCTTCAAACCATCAAAGTATGAAGCTTACCTACACTGGGCTCCATGATGCCAGTGAGAGACACTTGCAAAAAATGTTTAAATTTGTAAAAAATAAAAAAAAAACCCAGAAAGCCAGGTACGCACTCCTCCAGAAAAAGTCCCCTAGCTTATCCAACAAACAATCATGCTGGACCACATCAAATGCAGCGAATAAATCCAACTACATAAACTTTTCAGTGCCATGATCTAAATGTTATGCACCTACTGCATCAGCTACAGTTAAAAACTTCTTTAGTTAAAGATGTTCATCTGGGATAAAACAGGCAACAGATTCACAAAGTCAAAGGTTTCACTGTTTCCGCAATCTTCGTACACTGCAGAATTGAAAAACAAACAAACTCTGAAAGGCCGTATTTTGCATCACAAACAAACTAAAGTGAAATTCTTTTACTAGTTGTCATTTGTCTGGTGTGGAAAAACTCCCTCCTCCCCCAAGGAATAAGTCCATTTGCTCCTTCACAGAGAATATGATTTCAATTTTCAATTAAAATGAAATGAGCAGGAAGATTATCACTATAGAGCAGGCTTCAGGTAGCAGCAATAGGCCTCTTTCATTGCCATGGCAACTGGTCCTCATTGTCACGGCTACCTTGGCGCCACATGTAATAGCTGGTGTGTGAACTAAACTGATAATACACAATCAATACCCCATAAGCAGAAAACATCATTTTCAGTCTGGTAAAAAAAAATCTGAAAAAGCCTTAACAGGAACAGAAAAACAGATTTGATAATTTTTCTGCCTTTTTGACGCGGTGATGACAGTCAATTCTGGATAAACAGCAGATATTTAAGTGCTGAGCTGGACTTTATCAGCAGCTTGGAAGGGAGGGGGGAAAGGGAGGGGAGTGAAACACTGATAGTGTGACTGAAGTTTAATTTTTCACGACATATTTCTATTTTCAGTTTGTGGTCACTTATTCTGTAGAGGGTCTGTCCATGTTCTGTATGCGTGACTGAAGACAGGTCATTTTCTACCTAATGATCTGTAGTAATCTGGCTTGTTAAATCGTGAGAGGATTGTGAAAAATTACAAGAGGACCCTACGAGACTGGGCGCCTAAATGGCAGATGACGTTTAATGTGAGCAAGTGCAAAGTGATGCACGTGGGAAAGAGGAACCCGAATTATAGCTACGTCATGCAAGGTTCCACGTTAGGAGTCACAGACCAAGAAAGGGATCTAGGTGTCGTCGATGATACCTTGAAACCTGCTCAGTGTGCTGCTGCTGCGGCTAAGAAAGCAAATAGAATGTTAGGTATTATTAGGAAAGGAATGGAAAACAAAAATGAGGATGTTATAATGCCTTTGTATCGCTCCTTGGTGCGACCGCATCTTGAATATTGTGTTCAATTCTGGTCGCAGTATCTCAAAAAAGATATAGTGGAATTAGAAAAGGTGCAGAGAAGGGCGACAAAAATTATAAAGGGGATGGGACGATTTCCCTATGAGGGAAGGCTAAAGCGGCTAAGGGCTCTTCAGCTTGGAGAAAAGTGTTTATAGTGGAGTCCGTGGTTATATGGTCCCCTTTTATAACCACCTAGTCCTAGGCTGTGGGAATTCTCTCTCTGATCCTTCTACTTACCATAAAAAATGTACCACCCCAAGACACATTACGGCTGAGGGGAGATGTGATAGAAGTCTATAAAATGAGTGGAACGGGTGGACATGAAGCTTTCCAAATAATACTAGGACTAGGGGGCATGCGATGATGCTACAAACTAGTAAATTTAAAATGAATCAGAGAAACATTTTCTTCACTCAACGTGTAATTAAACTGGAATTCGTTGCCAGAGAATGTGGTAAAGGCGGTTAGCTTAGCAGAGTTAAAAAAAAGACACACCAGGTTTTCCTGAAAGCTCAGTGGGAGTATAAACCTGGAATCCTGTGAACCTTCTCTCTATAGAGACTGGCTAGAAAAGGAGGAACATTAAAATTTGCATGTCAGCAGATCATAAATATTCAATTTAAATAAACTTTTGCATGAAAGTTAACTACAAAGTTGGCCCTTTTAGTGCCATTTTTTTCATAAAAGAGATTTTGCATATTAAACACTGCAAAAATATAAAGAAAGCCCCCCAAGGGATTCATGCAGACCTGCACAGCATCCCCAGCTGCTATCAGCCCAAGGCACAGGAGCTGGTTGTGCATGGAAGAAAACAGATATGCCCCTGGAGCACCGCACCGACCATTCCACAAAGTCTGAATGATTTCCTGTTACCAGTGCCTCCAACCCATTATTGCACATATTCCCTGGGCAGGACAAGTTAGTTTAATGGCAACATCATTTCAGCCTCTTTTACAGTCCCAGTGTCCTTATGCAAACACAGAAAGAATTTTATAACAATTCAAGAAAGATTAAAAAGTGGAAAAACAGGCAGAGATCGGATACTGTGCCCCTGAACCCTGGAAGACCTGTGTGTCAGCATAGCAGGACTGGAAGAACAGCTTTTGACTCAATCAGTACTAGTGACATCATCAAGCATCCGGGTCTATTTAAAGAGTCTGCTACTGTGGCATGCAGCTGCAGGTACATGGCAGTAGATGTATGTCCAAAGGGGTGTGACCAAGGGGGCCAGCCTTGCCCCTTTAGAGCACGGAGGAGAATTTATTAACTTGGCACAGCGAAGCGACTGTATGTAGTAAGTAATTAACATTTGGAAGAAGAGTGAATTTTGCAATGGGCAAATGGGAAAGGGAAATGGGACTTGATATACTGCCTTTCTGAGGTTTTTGCAACTACATTCAAAGCAGTTTACATATATTCAGGTACTTATTTTGTACCAGGGGCAATGGAGGGTTAAGTGACATGCCCAGAGTCACATGGAGCTGCAGTGGGAATTGAACTCAGTTCCCCAGGATCAAAGTCCACTGCACTAACCACTAAGCTACTCCTCCACTAGCAACATTCCATGTAGAAGCCTGCCCTTGCAGATCAGCAATGCGGCCGCACAGGCTTCTGTTTCTGTGAGTCTGATGTTATGCACGTACGTGGAGGACGTCAGACTCACAGAAACAGAAGCCTGCGCGGCTGCATTGCTGATCTGCAAGGGCAGGCTTCTACATGGAATGTTGCCAGTGGAATAGCAAACAAAAAAAACAGCACCACGGGCCTTTAAAAATGGAACACAGTTCTTTAATGAATGAGCCTTGACAAAAAGACCCGACACGGGCCGTGTTTCGGTGACTAGCACCTGCGTCAGGGGTCACAGTGATGACGTGGAAAACTTGGGGAATAACTCGAATATATTCCTCTACAATATATTATTCCTTACCCCACGTCTCATGTAGTAAAAGCTACAAAGCACCAAGGCACTTGATACAGAAAGTGAAAGTGCCTTGGTGCTTTGTAGCTTTTACCGAAACACGGCCCGTGTCGGGTCTTTTTGTCAAGGCTCATTCATTAAAGAACTGTGTTCCATTTTTAAAGGCCTGTGGTGCTGTTTTTTTTGTTTGGACTTTAGTTTGTACTTTGTTCCCTCTCTTTTGTTATAGCCAGTGGAATAGCAACATTCCATGTAGAATCTCAAATAGGGAAAGGGAAATGCGACTTGATATACTGCCTTTCTGAGGTTTTTTGCAACTACATTCAAAGCAGTTTACATATATTCAGGTACTTATTTTGTATCGGGGCAATGGAGGGTTAAGTGACTTGCCCAGAGTCACAAGGATCAAGGTCCACTGCACTAACCACTAGGCTACTCCTCCACTCCACAATTCATGGAAGATCATGAATTGTGTTCCTGTTGCTCCTTCTCCAAATGTGTCAGGTCCTATGGACAGCCATGCGATCCTAGAATCCTATCCTCTGCTCTGGAAACATTCACTCCTCCCATTTTTCATTCTGTAAGGTGTGCCAAACCCCAGCCTTGGATGACCTCCAGAATCCACTACCTAGATTCCTGTGCACACTCTGCTGAGCACCTTTGGCTAAAATCCTGCATCTATTTCAAATTCTTGCTGACCTCCTTCCAGTCTGCACTTGCACTTGCTAAAGAACAGTAATACATCCATCTGACGAACTCTCTTGCTTCCATCCCTCACCTTCTCTTTGCCACACTATGGTTGAGTACTTCCATGACAATGTTCAGAAGGTTAATATTGAATTCTCCACCACAACACCTCCCGCTCTCCTTCCCCACTTCTTTCTCACAACCTTCCTTTAACTTCTGCCACCCTTTCTTCCTTTCCTAAAATCACAGAGGAGGAAACTGCACATCTTCTTTCCTCCTCCAAACTCATTACCCATTCCTCTGATCTCGTTCCCAGCCATCTGCTCAGCAGTTTCCTCCAACTGTGAGCTTTTCTATCTGTCATATCCTTAGTCTATCACTTCCCACCGCAACTGTTCCTAATACCTTCAAACATGATGTGATTATAACACTCCTCAAAAAACCTTCACTGGACCCTACCTACCCTTTCAATTATCATCCCATTTTGCTCCTCCCTTTTGAATCCAAATTACTTGAACATGCTGTTCACTACCATTGTCTTGGTTTTATTTCATCTTAAACTATTCTTGATCCACTACAATCTGACTTTTGCCCTCTACATTCAACAGAAACAGCTCTTGCCAGAGTCTCCAGTGACCTGTTCCTGGCCAGATCCAAGGACCTTTACTCAGTCCTCATCCTTCTTGATCTGTCTGCTGCTTTTGATATCGTTGTTCACCTCCTACTCCTTGATACACTGTCCTCACTTGGATTTCAGGTCTCTGTTCTGTCTTGGTCATCTTCTTATCCCTCCCATCACACTTTTAGTTTCTGCTCTGGTGGATCCTCCTCTACTGCTATCCCACTATCAGTCGGTGTACCTCAGAGCTCTGCCTTGGGCCTCTTCTCTTCTGTACCTATACTTATTCCTTTGGTGTTCCGATCTACTCCCATTGTGTTTAGTACCATCTGCACATTGATGACTCCCAGACCAACTCTCTACACCAGACATTTCACCAAGAATCCAGACCCAAGTCTCAGCCTGCTCATAGAACATTCCTGCCTCGATGTTCCACTATCATCTGAAAGTGAACGTGGCCAAATCTGAGCTTCATATCTTTCCCTCTCTTCCGTCATTCTCTATTTTTGTGGATAACACTCTCGTCCTTCCTATCTTCTCATAACCTTGGGGTCATCTTTGATTCCTCTTTCTCAGCACATATCCTACATACTGCTACAACCTGTTGTTTTGTTTTAATATAACGTCAACAAAAATTACCTCTTCCTTGCAGAACACACAACCAAAAAGCCTTATCCACATTCTCATCACCTCCCGCTTACATTACTGCAACTTACTCCTCACAGGTTGCCCAGTAAACCGTCTCTCTCCTCTTTAATCTGTTCGAAGTCCTGCTGCACAACTTATCTTCTGGCAGTGTCACTCACATAACCCCCTCTCCTCAAGTCACTTCATTGGTTCGCTATACATTTCCGTATACAGTTCAAACTCTTCTAGCTGACTTACACGCGTATTCACTCTGCAGCTCCACAGTATCTCTCCTCTCTTATCTCTTCTCAAGGAACTCTGTTCATCGGGTAAGTCACTCTTATCTGTACCCTTCTCCTCCACTGCCAACTGCAGACTCCAATCCTCTCACCTTGCTGCACCATATGTCTGGAATAGAATTCCAATATATCATGCTTCAAATCCAGGCTAAAAGTGCTCCCTTTTGAAGCTGCTTTTCTTAACCCCTTATTCACCTGTTCAATACCCATGTTGTTTTAATCATTCCCAGATAAAGGCCAAATGACCCATCCAGTCTGTCCATCCTCCATAACCATTAACTCCTCCTTTTCCCTAAGAGATCCCACATGCTTGTCCCATGACATAGTCCTCGTTTCCACAACCTCCACCAGGAGGCCATTCCACGCTTCCACCACCCTTTCCGGAAATGAATACTTTCTTAGATTCCTCCTAAGCCTATTTCCTCTTAACTTCATCGTATGCCCCTTCATTCCAGAGTTTTCTTTCATTTGGCTCTCTTCCTGTACATTAATGCCCCTGAGATATTTAAATGTTTCTATCATATCTCCTCTTTCCCTTCTCTATACATGTTGAGGTTCATAAGCTTGTCCTTATCTGTTTTATGCCCAAGACCACTTAAAAGTTTTGTAGCTGCCCTCTGGACTGACTCCATCCTGTTTATATCTTTCCATAGGTGCGGTCTCCAGAATTGCACACAGTACTCTAAATGGGGCCTCACCAGAGACTTATAAAAGGGCACCATCACCTCTTTCTTCCTGCTGGCCATCCCTTTCCTTATGCACCAAGTATCCTTCTGGCTTTGATCGTTGCTTTCTCTACCTGTCTGGCCACTTTAAGGTCCTCAGACACAATCACCCCCCCCCCCCCAAGTCCCGCTCTTCCTTTGTACACAGAAGCACTTCACCCCCTATATTGTACCGTTCCCTCGCATTCTTATGAACTTGCTTCCACACACTGCAACTACACGGTGAAATGAAAAGGGTCAGAGTTGTCCCTCAGGATGCCAGCTCATAAAAGCTGCAATGCTAGAACAGAATGAGTCAAACCCTTCTCGGAGTGATCCATGGAGTCTACTGTCCCTTGGTAAACTGGTTCAGCTGGCTTTCTTTTCGGGAATCGGCACCTTTTCATTATTAGTCTTGCGCTTCTTAACATTAGAACAATTTGCCGAGTTTATTATTGCATTATTCATTGTAACTTCATTGCTAGGAGTAAACAGCATTCACCTTACCCTAACAGTGCATTAATCCTGACTGGTGCTTTCTTCAGGATGTGATGTATTAAAAACCTGCTCCCTGATAGGGAAATAGTCTGGAGACTTCTGAAGACCTGACAGTAACATAGCTCTAAGACCTACCAGTCTTGGGACTATATTACATCATCTTTAACATGCCTCCTGAAGTGGGAGGTGGGAAAGTTCTCTTCACAATTACAGTAGGAAGAAGCAGAAATGGTGTATCTTCTGTTGATTTATGCAGCGTGCACTGTGCGAAAGCTGCTAAAGACCCTAAATGCATCCTGTCCCATGACAGCACTGACGACAGAGCAAGAGCTCGATGCTCCCAAAAAAAGCAGTACATCAAGCTCATTAAAAATTAATAGCAAATCGTCGCAAATATACAACTCTTGTCTTGTTGCAACTAGCCTAAGGTGACCAGAGAGTTCCATGTTTTTGCCACACTATATCTATGGACTTGTCATTGTAATTTTCCGGTGAAAGACAGGAGTAAGTGGAGGGAAAAACTGGACTGGTTTAGTTTGTGCTTACTGATGCCTCAACTTCAAACAACCCGTTAACTACAGGTAAAGAAAGCTCATAAGCCCATATACTACATGTGTTTTATAAAGGCAAAACCTTTGTCCATGTGCAATTAAAAAATGAACTCCCCCAGAGGTCCCAGACAGAGATGCACCTAGTCTGAAGCAAGAGGAATTGTGGGTGTCAGGAGGAATCAGCAAATACATGCATATTTGCATATTTTATAAAATATCAAAAAATTACAATGCTTCCCCTCCCCGGCAGTAGCGTAGCCAGACATAATATACTGGGTATACATACAATTCCCCCCCCCCCCCCCAATGCGCTTTCTGCTCCTTCCTTGCACCACTGATCTCAAAGAATATAATAAATACCTGAGTTGGCGAGGGATCCCCAAGCCCCGCAAGCTGAAGACGTCCTTCGGCAGTCAAAACAAGTGATTTTTCTACCTGCTACAGCCGGCACTTTCCACCCGTGCTGGCCTCTCTCCTCCTGCACATGCTCGGTTTTCAGGCATGCACAGAAAACAAGCATGCGCATGAAGTGGGAAGGGGGGGGGGGGCGGTTGGTACTGTGGCAATGGATGGAAAGCACCGCCAGCTGTACCAGGTAGGAAACTCACTTGCTCTGGCTGCCGAAGGACATCTTCAACTGGCGGGGCTTGGGATCCCCACCAGTCATAAGGGTGTCTGAATTTTCACGGGTCCAAATTTAACTTAATATTTCAACTTCTATTAGAAATAAATTCTTCAGTAGTTTCTTAATCCTATTGATCAATTCAAACACAAAACGGTAGTCATCTGTTCAGTAAAGGTTGGCAAGGGGACTGAACTCTGACGACACCATGTTTCGCAAAAAGCTGTGTTGAGAGTCGTCCCCATTCTCAAATGCATATCATGGCATCACGGGGGCAAGTCTATAAAGAGGTACCTAGAGGTAAGCATCACTTAGGCAGGCCAAAGGCATCACTGATGCCCATGTGCACTAGACGCTGTTTTCTAAAGTTGCGGATAACTGCAAAGGGGTGAATACCCCAGCAGGTCATGGGCATGTTTCCCAGGTTCATGTGGAGTAGAAATAATGTGTGTCACTTGGATCACCTAGACAAGGCCATTGACATGCAATGGACAAGTCCTGAAATGACTGCAAACGACCCAGAACACAGCTGCAAGACTAATATTTGGAGAAACACACTATGACAGAGTAAGTCCACTACTCCAGTCCTTACACTGGCTCCTGATCAAAGCACGAATAGGTTTCAAACCTTGTACCACGATTTATCAAATCATTTTTTGGTGACGCCCTAGCAGACATGACCAACCTGATCAATCTACCTCCGAAAAACACAAAGATTGGAGCTAGAAACTTCCTAACCCTTCATTACCCTAGATGCCAAAAGCTCATTTACAAATCAATATACGCAACAGATTTTTTATACCAAAGCACCAAATGGTGCAACTCTTCACCCAAAACTCTCAGAACCCCGAGCACCTATGCGAACAACTCAAGACATTCCCATTCCCAAAATTCTATCTGGAGGTGGACAAAGGCTAATATGCCCATCATCTTCAGACCATTGATCCCAATCATTATCACCACCCTTGACAGTCTTCCTTTCTACAAGTCAACTGTTCCTGTACGTCAGCGGTTCCCTGCAGCAAACTCTCAGGGGTGCCGCGGCGCATCGTTCCCTACTTTCTCCTCCCGCAGGTCTGGAATCTGCCGCTTCCTGCTTCTTTCCCCACCACCGCTGCAGTGCTTGTAGCTTACATTTTCTGGCATCCGTGATTCACACAGGCACTGCAGGGACTTCCCTCTGCCATGTCTTGCCCTCACAACAGGAAGTTTTATCAGAGAGGCACAGACGCGTCAGACTGGGAAGGCACTGGAGTGCCTGTGTGAATTGTGGATGGTCTGAAAATGTAAGCTGCAAGCACTAGGAGAAGGAAGCGGCAGCAATCCTGGACCTGCAGAAAGGAAGGTAGGAGCAATGCTGGATTTGGGGAAGGTGTGCGGTGTGAGAGGAGGGGATAGAAGGGAAAGGGAAAAGGAGACCTATGTGGCAGGGGGGAGGGATCATGGACCTGCAGGAAGGAAGGTAGGAGCGATGCTGGATTTGGGGAAGGTGTGTGGTGTGAGAGGAAGGGACTGCAGTGAAAGGGAAAAGGAGACCTATGTGGCAGGGGGGAGGGATCATGGACCTGCAGGAAGGAAGGTAGGAGCGATGCTGGATTTGGGGAAGGTGTGCGGTGTGAGAGGAGGGGATAGAAGGGAAAGGGAAAAGGAGACCTATGTGGCAGGGGGGAGGGATCATGGACCTGCAGGAAGGAAGGTAGGAGCGATGCTGGATTTGGGGAAGGTGTGCGGTGTGAGAGGAGGGGATAGAAGGGAAAGGGAAAAGGAGACCTATATGGCAGGGGGGAGGGATCATGGACCTGCAGGAAGGAAGGTAGGATTTGGGGAAGGTGTGTGGTGTGAGAGGAAGGGACTGCAGGGAAAGGGAAAAGGAGACCTATATGGCAGGGGGGAGGGATCATGGACCTGCAGGAAGGAAGGTAGGATTTGGGGAAGGTGTGTGGTGTGAGAGGAAGGGACTGCAGGGAAAGGGAAAAGGAGACCTATATGGCAGGGGGGAGGGATCATGGACCTGCAGGAAGGAAGGTAGGAGCGATGCTGGATTTGGGGAAGGTGTGTGGTGTGAGAGGAAGGGACTGCAGGGAAAGGGAAAAGGAGACCTATGTGATGTGGCGGGGGTGTGGAGACCCATGTGGCCGGAGGTGTACGGCGACCCATGTGGCTGGGGGGGGGGTACTGCAGAGACCCATGTGGCTGGGTGGGGGTGCCGCAAACCAAAAAAGTTTGGGAACCCCAGCTATATGTTGTTCTTTCTAAAATGTATGTAATATCACCTAAAGACAGTGGCATCTTTGTAACCTCTAACCATCTGACACCTTGTAACCATTTTTCTCTGTAAAGCCACATTGAACCAGACTTCTCTGGATAATGTGGGGGTATAAAAGCCGTTCTAAATGCATAAATACAAGACATGGCATTAGAAGGTGTTGCCTACACATGGATGCACCAATGCTGACTTATACAAGTGTTCTGTAAGGGAATCTTGGCACCAAGATGCCAATTGTAGAATTGGCATTATGCACAGGGCATTGTCATCCTCCTTCTCCTCTACTGCTAACTCCAGGCTTCGCTCCTTTTTTCTCAGGCACCTTATGCCTGGAATAGACTTCCCGGACCTATACGTCTAGCTCCATCTCTACCTGTTTTCAAATCTATGCTGAAAACCCACCTTTTCACTGCTGCTTTTAGCTCATAGCCACAATTGCCCTCCCCTTGTCCCTTCCTCCCTTCTCACCCATTACTTCCCTCACCCGTAACTGTCTTGTTTGTCTGTATTACTTAGATTGTAAGCTCTTTTGAGCAGGGACTGTCTCTTTGTATCAGATGTTCAACGCTGCATGCGTCTGGTAGCGCTATACAAATGCAAATAATAATAATAATCTATAAAATTGCCCCCCTGTGCTTTCTGAGCGCCCAATTTTATGGGACACATACTCCGTGCAATTTAATAAGTGCTTCTCTGACTGCATAAAACATCACCCCTTGGGGCTTTATTGGGGAAGAATCAAAGCTACCCACTTCCAGGAGGGAGATCATTTTGGCCAGTCCCAAAGCAGTCTGGATGCTACTCACCGACATCATTTCTACAGGTCCCATAATGCACAAGAAATGGACCTATCAGAAATCCAGAACTGATCGAACATCCCCCCTCCTGAAACTGGATAACTTTTCAGCTCTATTTAATTTATGGAGGTACTGAGCAGCAAAACAGTACATTTCGGTCACTCGCAGTGAAGCAGCAGCCCTGTAGCCCTAGTGCAGCTCTGAAATTTGCAGTGGTTGCTAAGACAGCAAGCAACCTCCTGTCTCTTCTTCCCATCATTTCTTCCTCTGCCCCATCATCCTGTCTCTCTCATCACTTGCCCTTTGTCTGCTTTCTGAGCCATTTGTCTCCTTTGCTTCACCGCTTACGATTTCCCCCACCAACTACCCACCACTAGCTGTACACAGTGCTGTACAGACACACAGGAAACAGTCCCTGCTCATTCGAGCTTACCATCTCCTGCAGACAAGACAAAGAGGCGGCTTCAGAACAGGGGTACATGCAGTGGTGTGCTGGAGTGGGCTCTCACGGGCTCGCGAGAGCCGTTTGTTAAGTTTTTAAGAATTTTGGGAGCCGGTTGTTAAAGTAGGCCTCCCCATGGCTACTTTAACAACTTACTCCCAAAATGTGGGCTTGGGCCCCCTCCTGAATTCTCTTTTACTTTGCTGGCAGTGATGCTGGCCCCACTAGCCAAGTAAATAGACTGCTGCTGCTCCCTGCTCCTTGTTTCTGACTCTGAGCATCAGGCTGGGACTTTTCATGCAAGCGCAAGAAGGTTCCATCATGCTGCTCAGAGCCAGAAACAAGCAGCAGAGAATGGTGGCAGTCCATTTATTGGCTGGTAGGGCTCAGCAAAGGTATGCCTAGCATGCCCGCACAAGAGAGGAGAGAGAGAGGCATGTATTCTCCACCCCCCCCCCCCCCCAAATTTCAGGGCCGGCTATGCTCGGAGAGAGAGCCCGTTGTTAAAAATTTAGTAGCACACCCCTGGGTACATGTATTATAGCAATCAAGGTTAACAATCAAGGAGAGCCAGGCTGTTCAGTTTTAAAATCGTCCTAAAAATCCTCTCTCCTCTGTCTGCGCTCTCATGCCCCTCTCTTGTTTCACAATGCTCTCCTCCCATCCCTCACCTCTCTTCCACAGTGAAGCTCAGGCACAAGGCCTATCATTTGTAAATCATTTTTAATTGTCATATTAAACAGCTCGAGTACTGCAAGTGGAAAGCAGGTGGTGTTATAAGACCTGACATAGCTGTCAGCTATGGATCAGCAGTCAGGATAACAGGCAACAGCACCGCATTTCATACACAGAAAGAATGTGCTTATCGTACAACACCAACCCTCCAGAAATAGCTGCAGCCTACAACACAGCCATCAGTTCATGGTTAGGAAAGCATGACGCTGCCTGAAGCAGTAACATGCAGAGCTGTGCACTATGGGAAAGAGAGTGAGCAGTGTTACAGCCTCTCAGCAGCAGTGTATTATATTAAAAGCAGGAAGCCGGCAAAATAATCGGTTGGGCCGCTGGATGACCGAGGGGTAAAAGGGGCGATCAAGGAAGACAAAGACGTAGCGGAGAGACTGAATGAATTCTTTGCTTCGGTCTTCACCGAGGAAGATTTGGGTGGGATACCGATGTCGGAAATGGTATTTCAAGCGGACGAGTCGGAGAAACTTACTGACTTCACGGTAAACCTGGAGGACGTAATGGGGCAGTTCGGCAAACTGAAGAGTAGCAAATCTCCTGGACCGGATGGTATTCATCCTAGAGTACTGATAGAACTGAAAAACGAGCTTGCGGAGCTATTGCTAGTGATATGCAACTTATCCTTAAAATCGAGCGTGGTACCGGAAGATTGGAGGGTGGCCAATGTAACGCCCATTTTTAAAAAAGGCTCCAGGGGAGATCCGGGAAATTATAGACCGGTGAGTCTGACGTCGGTGCCGGGGAAAATGGTAGAGGCTATTATCAAAAACAAAATTACAGAGCACATCCGAGGACATGGATTACTGAGACCGAGTCAGCATGGCTTTTGTGTGGGGAAATCTTGCCTGACCAATTTACTTCAATTCTTTGAAGGAGTGAACAAACATGTGGACAAAGGGGAGTCGGTTGATATTGTGTATCTGGATTTTCAAAAGGCGTTTGACAAGGTACCTCATGAAAGGCTACAGAGGAAATTGGAGGGTCATGGGATAGGAGGAAATGTCCTATTGTGGATTAAAAACTGGTTGAAGGATAGGAAACAGAGAGTGGGGTTAAATGGGCAGTATTCACAATGGAGAAGGGTAGTTAGAGGGGTTCCTCAGGGGTCTGTGCTAGGACCGCTGCTTTTTAATATATTTATAAATGATTTAGAGATGGGAGTAACTAGCGAGGTAATTAAATTTGCTGATGACACAAAGTTATTCAAAGTCGTTAAATCGCGACAGGATTGTGAAAAATTACAAGAGGACCTTACGAGACTGGGAGACTGGGCAGCTAAATGGCAGATGATGTTTAATGTGAGCAAGTGCAAGGTGATGCATGTGGGAAAAAAGAACCCGAATTATAGCTACGTCATGCAAGGTTCCACGTTAGGAGTTACGGACCAAGAAAGGGATCTGGGTGTCGTCGTCGATAACACACTGAAACCTTCTGCTCAGTGTGCTGCTGCGGCTAAGAAAGCGAATAGAATGTTGGGTATTATCAGGAAAGGTATGGAAAACAGGTGTGAGGATGTTATAATGCCGTTGTATCGCTCCATGGTGCGACCGCACCTTGAGTATTGTGTTCAATTCTGGTCGCCGCATCTCAAGAAAGATATAGTAGAATTGGAAAAGGTGCAGCGAAGGGCGACTAAAATGATAGCGGGGATGGGACGACTTCCCTATGAAGAAAGACTGAGGAGGCTAGGGCTATACAGCTTGGAGAAGAGACGGCTGAGGGGAGACATGATAGAGGTATATAAAATAATGAGTGGAGTGGAACAGGTGGATGTGAAGCGTCTGTTCACGCTTTCCAAAAATACTAGGACTAGGGGGCATGCGATGAAACTACAGTGTAGTAAATTTAAAACAAATCGGAGAAAATTTTTCTTCACCCAACGTGTAATTAAACTCTGGAATTCGTTGCCGGAGAAAGTGGTGAAGGCGGTTAGCTTAGCAGAGTTTAAAAAGGGGTTGGACGGTTTCCTAAAGGACAAGTCCATAAACCGCTACTAAACGGACTTGGAAAACTCCAAAATTCCAGGAATAACATGTATAGAATGTTTGTACGTTTGGGAAGCTCGCCAGGTGCCCTTGGCCTGGATTGGCCGCTGTCGTGGACAGGATGCTGGGCTCGATGGACCCTTGGTCTTTTCCCAGTATGGCATTACTTATGTACTTATGTACTTATAAGGAAGCAGCATGGGTGGCATGAAGCAGAAGCAGTGCATTTTGGGAAACAGAGTGAGCAGTTATGGCCTCTCAGCAGCAGTGCATTATGGGAAGGAAGCAGCATGGGTGGCATGAAGCAGAAGCAGTGCATTTTGGGAAACCGAGGGCCAAGTGCGTTATAATTCATATGGCACTCCCTCCCCCAACCCTGTGGTGTAGCCTGAGTCAAATTCTTGGGTGGGTCAAGAGTTGTTATGGGTGGTTACTAGTCACTAAATACCTCTGTCTACCAAAATTACAAATAGTTGACAAGTCAAACAGATCAGAATTTGGCAATACAACAAAAGTGGAGAAAAAAAGACATCAGGTATAACAGACCATCTCGTTGTTAAAGGACAAGCCTTTTGTATAATGAGAGGACCGTATCAATCATGTGTCTTAAAAAAAACTCCACACTATATGTCATAAATTAATTTGCCAATTGTTTAGCTGAATACTTTGGCAACATTTGTAAAGGAGATACTCTCAGCCAATTCTAAATTCAACAAAACTTTTTCAAAAAAGAAAAAAAGAAAAAAACTTGGAAAGAGTACTTATCTGAACCGGAGAGTTATAACTTCGGCTAATCGTTCACTGTACTCCACAAATCAATGTTCAAATCCCGACAGGGAAGCCCTGTTTCGCTAAATGCAAGCTGCTTCAGGGGAATTCTTCAAAAACCATCCAAGTTTTTAGTTGTCACGCCGTCTCCTCTGGTCAATGGTTCAAAAACATGGCGGACGGTTTCTTCACTCGCACAATCCGTTTTATGCTGAGCGTCTGACGTCACTATGCTAAACTCCAATCAGAGAAACGCTCTCCATTCTAGCGCTATATTCAAACCCCCAGGCATGACTGTCTTAAGTTCGAAAATCCATCGTTGTTCTCTTTGTCGCAGGAGGCGTCTAATATCGCCTCTTCTTTCAGAAACCCTCATCTGTTCTAATACAATACATCTTAACTCTGAGAATCGATGA
The DNA here is from genome assembly GCF_901765095.1 of Microcaecilia unicolor. NCBI lineage: Eukaryota > Metazoa > Chordata > Amphibia > Gymnophiona > Siphonopidae > Microcaecilia > Microcaecilia unicolor. Next base: position 349,156 of record NW_021963840.1, read on the forward strand.
TGAAACTGAACACAATGTGAAACCATAGGTTCATGTGTTTTCTCTGATTGAATACAATGTCTATGTTCAATTAGTCGAGTCTTTAAGGACCGAGATGTCTGTCCCACATAACATAATCCGCAAGGACATATGATAATATAGATCACATTGATTGAAGTGCAATCCGTTATGGAGTATAACTTGTATCGCTTGTTGGAGATGGGGTGTAAAAATTGATTCGAACTTAACATGATATGACAAACTGAACAATGCCCACAGACTCCATGAAAACCGTCTTCAAGTCTTTCGAATCTATCATAATGCCAGACCTCCGCTGGACACAACGTATCATTTAGATTGCGATTACGTTGGTAAGCAAAAATGACTCGCAATTCTCTAAAACAAGGGTGAACTCTCAACATTCCTAAATGTTTTCTAACAATCTTAGATATTTTATCCGTGTGTGCATTATAGCGTGTTACAAAAGTTAATGCTTCTTCCGGCTTCTGCGTTTTCGGACTAGAGTGTAGCAACCAGTCTCTATGATTGTTCCTGGCACGTTTCTTAGCTTTAGATACCAATTTTCTCGGATAGCCTCTATTGATCAGCTTTGATTCCAGCTGTGTAGATTGTAGTTGATAACTCTTAGTGGAAGAGCAAATCCTTCTATATCTAAGAAATTGGGCAAATGGAATATTCATTCTGCAGTGATGAGGATGCATACTGGCAAATTGTAAAGTGGTATTACGATCTGTGGGTTTGATGTATACTGAAGTGGCCATACATTGGTTTTCTATACAAAAGGCTTGTCCTTTAACAACGAGATGGTCTGTTATACCTGATGTCTTTTTTTCTCCACTTTTGTTGTATTGCCAAATTCTGATCTGTTTGACTTGTCAACTATTTGTAATTTTGGTAGACAGAGGTATTTATTGATTATATATTCTACCTATTCCGGTTTTTGAATTGAGTGATACTAGAGTGGAAGAGTCATGGCTCAAAGCTGGAAAACAGGATTAGGTTTCTTGCAAGAACAGAGGGAAGAAATTTTGAACATACCAGGGTTATTGACTAATAATGCCACCGCATATGGATATGACAGTTGGTTGGAAATCATGAACATGCACAAAGCTATGATTAGACTTGAGTTACATAGTGCTTCCCTGGCGGATTATTGTAAACAGGAGATTATACCTAGGGGTTTAAGAATGCTGCGGGGTCCTAAAATGTTTCAGGAAGATGAAAATTTCGTCGGGCAATGGAACATGATACTCAACAGATGTTCCCTCGATTTGATGGTGTTATTGGTTAAAAGAACCCAGGAACAGGTTGGGATTGAGAAAACTAGGTGTGATGAAACATTGAAGACACAAGAGGAGTCGGTGAATTATATAGAGGAATGTAAAGATCTCAAGTTTAAACTTGATAAATTTCAAAAAGAACTGCGAGTCCAAAAGATTCGCAAGTATCAAAGAGATGAGAAAGACTATAAAGAGGGATATGTGTATCCCTGGATGAGAAAAGAACCAGTGGAATCAAACATTAAAAAACAAACAAGATTTCAGTTTTCATCAGACACTTCTAGCAGCAGTGAGGAGGTCAATGATCCGCCTGGGGATACAAGAAAAAGCATTCAAGAAAAAACCAGGCCCTGGAGAGGGCGAAACAGAGGAAACCGGAACTTCAATCAGAGACCTCAAACACGGTCCCAGAGACGCAATCAACAGTGGTGAACATTTCCAACCGTATTTTAACACCGACAGAAACTGCCGTTTTGGCTAGAGGACTCACGTTTGTACCCACAGGGTTTCATGACCCTTTCCAATTTCGTATGGATGTTGAGAAATTTATTCGTAAGTTGAATCTTAAATTATTTTTTGCTTCAAATACAACAGAAGCAAGTCCAGACAGATCCTTAGTATGCGAACCTTCTAAGTGGTGTCCTTTGGGTAATTTAGAGGCGGTTTTGACCACTTTTAAAATGTGCATTTTAACAGATCTAGAAGAGATGGAATCTCATTTACCCAAATGCAAATTGAATTTAAATAAAGAAGAAAGGGTTGCTTTACACAATTTAAAAACAGATCCCACAATCACAATTCGGAAAGCAGACAAAGGTGGGGCAGTGGTAGTACAAGACACGACACAGTACATGGCCGAGATTGCATGTCAGTTAGCCAACGGAGACACATATGTGGAGATGGTGGAAGATCCTTCTGAGGAGGTTCAAAATCTTATCCATAATTTATCCGATAGAGGTAAAAAAGAAGGTTTTCTTACTGAAAAGGAATATAAATTTTTGAACTATCGTTTTTTCAAAGTTCCTGTTTTTTATACATTGCCAAAAATCCATAAAAATATGGAACAACCACCCGGTCGACCTATAGTATCAGCGAAGGGCTCTTTATTGGAACGAGCAGCACAATATATAGACAGGATCTTACAACCTCATATGTTTTCGATAAAATCATATGTACGCGATAGTTCTCATTTTTTAATTCTTTTGGAAGCTTTACAGTTACAAGAACAAACGAACATTTTATTGGTTACATTAGATGTTTGTGCATTATACACATCAATACCACAAGAGGAAGTAATCTTAGTATTACAAGGGATTATGGATTCCAGACCTCGTCCTCAGATGATACCCACAGATTTCATAATTGATTTAATTCGTATCACATTGACCAAAAATTATTTTACCTGGAACAAAAAATTTTTTTTCCAAAAAACAGGAGTCTCCATGGGGGATGCTTGTTCTCCTACCATTGCCAACCTTTTTATGGAATTTTTTGAGACTAGATGGATTTATACGTCCACTCTATTTGAACATGCTGTGTGTTGGCTCAGATATATAGACGATATTTTTATGGTCTGGAATGGCACAGTAGAACAATTGAATAGATTTGTTGAAGAGTTAAATTCATGCCATGACACAATCAAATTTGAAGCCAAACACAGCATTTCTGCCATTGCCTTTTTGGATATTTGGGTCACGTTAGAAAACCAATGTATGGCCACTTCAGTATACATCAAACCCACAGATCGTAATACCACTTTACAATTTGCCAGTATGCATCCTCATCACTGCAGAATGAATATTCCATTTGCCCAATTTCTTAGATATAGAAGGATTTGCTCTTCCACTAAGAGTTATCAACTACAATCTACACAGCTGGAATCAAAGCTGATCAATAGAGGCTATCCGAGAAAATTGGTATCTAAAGCTAAGAAACGTGCCAGGAACAATCATAGAGACTGGTTGCTACACTCTAGTCCGAAAACGCAGAAGCCGGAAGAAGCATTAACTTTTGTAACACGCTATAATGCACACACGGATAAAATATCTAAGATTGTTAGAAAACATTTAGGAATGTTGAGAGTTCACCCTTGTTTTAGAGAATTGCGAGTCATTTTTGCTTACCAACGTAATCGCAATCTAAATGATACATTGTGTCCAGCGGAGGTCTGGCATTATGATAGATTCGAAAGACTTGAAGACGGTTTTCATGGAGTCTGTGGGCATTGTTCAGTTTGTCATATCATGTTAAGTTCGAATCAATTTTTACACCCCATCTCCAACAAGCGATACAAGTTATACTCCATAACGGATTGCACTTCAATCAATGTGATCTATATTATCATATGTCCTTGCGGATTATGTTATGTGGGACAGACATCTCGGTCCTTAAAGACTCGACTAATTGAACATAGACATTGTATTCAATCAGAGAAAACACATGAACCTATGGTTTCACATTGTGTTCAGTTTCATCATCGATTCTCAGAGTTAAGATGTATTGTATTAGAACAGATGAGGGTTTCTGAAAGAAGAGGCGATATTAGACGCCTCCTGCGACAAAGAGAACAACGATGGATTTTCGAACTTAAGACAGTCATGCCTGGGGGTTTGAATATAGCGCTAGAATGGAGAGCGTTTCTCTGATTGGAGTTTAGCATAGTGACGTCAGACGCTCAGCATAAAACGGATTGTGCGAGTGAAGAAACCGTCCGCCATGTTTTTGAACCATTGACCAGAGGAGACGGCGTGACAACTAAAAACTTGGATGGTTTTTGAAGAATTCCCCTGAAGCAGCTTGCATTTAGCGAAACAGGGCTTCCCTGTCGGGATTTGAACATTGATTTGTGGAGTACAGTGAACGATTAGCCGAAGTTATAACTCTCCGGTTCAGATAAGTACTCTTTCCAAGTTTTTTTCTTTTTTTCTTTTTTGAAAAAGTTTTGTTGAATTTAGAATTGGCTGAGAGTATCTCCTTTACAAATGTTGCCAAAGTATTCAGCTAAACAATTGGCAAATTAATTTATGACATATAGTGTGGAGTTTTTTTTAAGACACATGATTGATACGGTCCTCTCATTATACAAAAGGCTTGTCCTTTAACAACGAGATGGTCTGTTATACCTGATGTCTTTTTTTCTCCACTTTTGTTGTATTGCCAAATTCTGATCTGTTTGACTTGTCAACTATTTGTAATTTTGGTAGACAGAGGTATTTATTGATTATATATTCTACCTATTCCGGTTTTTGAATTGAGTGGTTACTAGTCACCCCATTTTTTCTGCCTTCCTTTTACTTTTCCCTCCCAGCAGCAGTGCGTTATGGGAAGTAAGCAGCATGGTTGGCTTGATGCAGAAGCAGTGCATTTTGGGAAACAGAGTAAACAGTTATGGCCTCACATCAGCAAGGCATTATGGGAAGGAAGCAGCACTGTAGGCATGAGGCAGAAGGAGTGCATTTTGGGAAACAGACTGAATAGTGTAATATCCTCTCAGGAGTAGTGCATTACAATTCATATGCCACCCCCCATCACCCCGGCCCAGTGGTGTAGCCAGAGCCAACGATTTGGTTGGGTCAGGAGCTGGTAGGGGTGGGCAGTTCCCTTCTGCCTCTCTTTTACTCTTCCCTCCTCCAGCTCACCTCCCCTCATAAAATTATGATTAAAAATACTTTGGTGAGGATCCCCAAGCCCTGCCTGCTGAAGAATTCTGGAGCTGCCCAGAGTCTGCAAATTAGTGGCAATGAACAGCAGTACATTGACCAACTAATGCCAGCATTGTGAACATGTTCTGTTTATGCACATGAACTGAGTGTGAGTGAGAACGGAGCAATCTTTCGATGTTCACATCAGGAGCTCAACCCAGTGGTGTTCCTAGGGCTGCGGACACCCGGGGCGGTGCCCCCCCCCCCCCGAAGCAGCGCGGACCCCCCCAGCGAAAGACCCCCCCGGGTGCATGCCGCTGGGAGGGGGGTGCCACAGCGCACGCCTGCTGCGAGTTTACTAACTTTGCTCATTTGCTGCAGCTCCCTCTGCCCCGGAACAGGAAGTAACCTGTTCCGGGGCAGAGGGAGCTGCAGCGAATGAGAGAAGTTAGCGAACTCTCGCAGCAGGCGCGCGCCGCGGCACCCCCCAGCGGCGTGCACCCGGGGTGGACCGCCCCCCCCCTTGGTATGCCACTGGCTCAATCTGATCCTGCCGACTGCTACGGCAGACTGGGCAGCTCCAAATTTCTTCAGCTGGCAGGTCTTGGGGATCCCCACCAGCAACATGATTGGTGTACCAGGCTGCTAGGTGAGGATTATTAGATAGATCTTGTAGGGTTAAGATGCAGGGAAAGATGGCTGATCCTTGGGGAGCAGTTTGTGGGGTTCCACAAGGCGCCCCCATTGTCCCCAATGCTATTTAATATTTTGATGCAACCAATAGCACAATGATTAGAGAATTTCAATATATATTCTTACATCTATGCAGATGACATAATTATTTTAGTACCATTTATATTAGGTGATGTGCGCATGAATCTAATCTTCATTGATGTTTAGGTTTGGTTGATTCATGTGTTGAGTAATAATCTGATTCAAGTCAATTATTGGAAGGCAAAATTGGAGAGTACCTCTAGGATTGTGGGAATTGAGGTAGACAGTCAGTTATCATTGGGTGATCAAGTCTAAAAAGTAGTAAGGGATTCTTTCATGTTGCTTAGGAAGTTAAGAACTATTTGGAAATATTTTGATCTACCGATATTTAGGCTGTTACTTCAGACTTTGGTACTCTCGTAATCAGAATCAGATTATTGCAACTCTCTATATAGTGGTTGCTGTAAGATGTTGAAGGCCAAACCGCACCGTGTACAGAATGCTGCAGTGAGTGTAATTTTTGGCGGCTGATAAATGTGAACACATTACGCCTCTTCTGTTATGTCCACATCGGTTACCTTTAGAGGCAAGATTTTAATTTAAGGTGGCTGTTGTAACCTTTCTGGCAATCGGGGAAGAACCATCACAAAGGTGGAGGTAGACTAAGATCCTACACAGGGAAATGCACAAAGCAGAGAGTAGGAAAAGTAGGGCTCTTCCAAGAAACCGGAGAAGACGTATGTTGAAGATCAAACTTTTAATCCGAGAAAAGCACTGACACACTTGACTCTGACTCGACACAGCTGTGTTTCGGTGCTGAAATGCGCCTTCATTAGGAGCCTATAAAATGAAATGTAGTATTGAAAATATTGAAATGTTTTGTTTAAATATTTTCAATAGTACATTTCATTTTATAGACTCCTGATGAAGGCGCATCTGTGTCGAGTAAAGAGTCAAGTGTGTCAGTGTTTTTCTCGGAATAAAGGTTTGATCTTCAACATACGTCTTCTCCGGTTTCTTGGAAGAGCCCTACTTTTCCTACTCTCTGCTTTGTACCTTTCTGGCAATGCCTGGTCAAATTTCTTTTACCATGTATGCATGCACCTAAATGTAATACCATCTGAAATTCTGTACCGGAAATGGCGAGCGCCATCACAGCATAATGTAAGCCACGTTGAGCCTGCAAATAGGTGGGAAAATGTGGGATACAAATGCTACAGATAAATAAAATAAATAAATAAATAAAAATTTACTTGATTTCTCTTTCTTAAACCAGAGTACTTTAAGAGCTAATAAGAAACAATATCAGCCAAAAGAATATTTCATGCCTCTCTTTCATATCAAGCAGACAGAGGATTATCAGTTATTTAGAAGGCTACTTAAGACACTTCTACATAAAAATATTTTCTGGGTTTAGAATTATGATATGCTGCTTACTATCCTTAATTGAAGAATTACTACTACTACTGCTATTTATCACTTCTATAGCACTACAAGGCATACGCAGCGCTGTACACCATACATGAAAAGACAGTCCCTGCTCAAAGAGCTATGTAATAAAAGTGAGCCAAGTATAGGACAATCAAGCCATTGTGACATCACTGATGAGGTTGGCTCTTATTGGTGGCCTGAGGCATTATGACATCACAATATTAGCTCTGGTTACAAGAGACTACTACTACTACTATTTAGCATTTCTATAGCGCTACAAGGCGTACGCAGCGCTGCACAAACATAGAAGGAAGACAGTCCCTGCTCAAAGAGCTATGTAATAAAAGTGAGCCAAGTATAGGACAATCAAGCCATTGTGACATCACTGATGAGGTTGGCTCTTATTGGTGGCCTGAGGCATTATGACATCACAATATTAGCTCTGGTTACAAGAGACTACTACTACTACTATTTAGCATTTCTATAGTGCTACAAGGCGTACGCAGCGCTGCACAAACATAGAAGAAAGTCCCTGCTCAAAGAGCTATGTAATAAAAGTGAGCCAAGTATAGGACAATCAAGCCATTGTGACATCACTGATGAGGTTGGCTCTTATTGGTGGCCTGAGGCATTATGACATCACAATATTAGCTCTGGTTACAAGAGACTACTACTACTACTACTACTATTTAGCATTTCTATAGCGCTACAAGGCATACGCAGCGCTGCACAAACATAGAAGAAAGACAGTCCCTGCTCAAAGAGCTATGTAATAAAAGTGAGCCAAGTATAGGACAGTCAAGCCATTGTGACATCACTGATGAGGTTGGCTCTTATTGGTGGACTGAGGCATTATGACATCACAATATTAGCTCTGGTTACAAGAGACAACTAACCTACTATTTATCACTTCTATAGCACTACAAGGCATACGCAGCGCTGCACAAACATAGAAGAAAGACAGTCCCTGCTCAAAGAGCTTACAATCTAATAGACAAAAATAAAGTAAGCAAATCAAATCAATTAATGTGTACAGGAAGGAGGAGAGGAGGGTAGGTGGAGGCGAGTGGTTACGAGTCAAAAGCAATGTTTTTGAATTGTAATCTTTGAAGTATGCTTCAGTTTTAGTTATTGTTACCTGCAATGAATTTGTTGGTTTTGAAGGATATAAGATCCTAGTGTAATGTAATTTAATATTGCAATTTAAGACCTATTTTGAATGTGTATTTTAGGTTTTCATCCTATTGTATTTTAATTTTATGTTGTATTTTTGTACAGCACTTTGTACATTCCACAGGCTTAAAAGGCAGATAATACACCCTAAAATTCAACGTAATTTCAAGATCTCCAAAACTTTCCTTGACTCTTATGCACGTTAATACCTGTGTTTGGTGTGTCAATTCTAATCAATTCTTTTAAACAATAAAAACTAATATATCCAAAATACATTGATTAGACTAGACAAGTTGAACAGATGTTATAATAATATGTACTGTTATTTGAATATTTTTTTGGTGATATTGTCTATTGCCTATGTCTAGATTGCTCTTCTTGTACAGCACATTGGGTGAATTTCTTCAAAAAAGTGGAAAATAAATCCTAATAAAGAAAGAAAGAAATGATGCTTCTGCAAACTTGTTAACAAAGACGTCACCTAGAATATGGTGTCCAGTGCTGGATGCAGAAAGCAGTCCTGAGAAGGCTTAATGAAATTGTGTAGTGTTTGCACTGAAAATCAATGAGTCATAAGAAAAGTGGCAGGCGATATCCCCAGTGCGGGGCTTTCCTGTTCGCTGCCCCATTTTCGCTATTAACACAGACTAGAAACACAGACTAGAAGGGTCCTACACCCAATTTCGTAAAGCATTAAAAACGCATTCCTACCAACTGGCTTTTTCCATCGAATGACGCGGGATCTGAACAGATAGATCATACAGGAATCTGGCATGTAATGCATATCTCTGTGTCTGACGTATGAATGTCATTTTTGAGCTCTTTTAATCTATGGAAGCCACACAGCTATATCCCTCTTGGTTAAGCTATCAGCCACAACACAAGAGATCCAATAGACTCCTGATGCAGGCCTTGGTGCCGAAACACGGCCGTGTCGGGTCATTTTTTAGCTGTTGACATTAAAGACTTCCTGAAAGCCTCTTTGAGCTGTCCTCATTTTTTTGTCCATTGCCTTTCTCGTTCCTACATGTGGATATCGTACGACAGTGACTCAGGAGTAGGATCTCTGTCTCCAGGCAGCAGTGTACCAAGGGTGAGGTGTTGGGGGCGAGGCGGTCCACCCCAGGTACAGGCAGCAAGGAGGTGCGTGGAGCAGGCGTGCGGCTGTCGGCTGTGCTGGTCCCCTGCCCCCTCTGATGACAGCCGTATGCCTGCTCCATGCAAGGTGGTGGGGTGATACGCTTTGGGAGGGTATGACACGCAAGTGGGGGCGCAGCGGTGACCCGCTCTGGGTGGTGAACAAGCTAGGTATGCCACTGTCTCCAGGGTCTAGTTGGACCCACGGAGGAATACAGCTGATGCTCCTGTAGTGGCCCCTATCAGTCAACATACAGCGCTGAGCTTGCAACTCAAAGGGGGCTTCTGCCTGAGAACAGAACGAGATCAAAAAGCCTGGGATATACTCCACGAGGGCACAATCAAAAGCCAGGTTTACTTTTAGGAAAAGCACCACATTGCCTGATAAAAATTGCTTTTAAATGTAGAAAACAGCAGTGCGTGAACTTATTTTCTCAATTTTTTTCAATATATTCATCTCCTAAGCACAGCCCTTGAAAATCTCTTTGTCTGTTGTGTCTTTTCTCTGCTCTCTAGAATTCAGTCTCAGTTCCTCAGACACTTCACAGGACAGAAGCAGAAATCCAGTCGAAAGAACTGCAAAAGCCAGCACGGGGGGCTCCCCAACCTCTCGGAGTCCCAGTGTCGGCAGGAAAAAGATGACCCAAGCAGCTGCTCCCCCCACTACAATATGGGAATCCAAGTGCAATGCTCAGGCATTAAAATTGGGATAAATGCCTGAATATCTCATAAATATTCATCAAGGATATTTCGAAACCATACTTGATTGTTGACAAGAATACCAGCAGGAATACTGAATACTCTTTCTTCCACACTATCACAATGGCACAGACAATAGGAGTCAAAGCGTGAAAAGCTAGTACATATCACAGTGCCCCAGCAGCGGGGAATTAATGTACACGACACAGTGCGACAAGCTAGGAGTAGAGCGGTATGACCACTGCAATGTTAACATCAGCAGTACGGTCGCATTAGGCTTTCAAGAAGGAGCAGCTACAGTGATAATCCTAACTTCAGCCAAAATGGGTAGTCAGATAAGAGTAGCCATACTGGATCAGACCAATGGTCCGTCTGGCCCCGTATCCTGTTTTTTCAAACAGTGGCCAAATCAGGTCACAAATACCTGGCAGAAACCCAAATCGCGGCAATACTCCATACTACAAATCCCAGGGCAAGAAGTTGCTTCCCATGTCTGTCTCAATAGCAGACTATGGACTTTTCCTCCAGGAACTTGTCCAAAGCTTAACTATTCGTTGAGTGAAAAAAATATTTCCTCCTATTTGTTTTAAAAGTATTTCCATGTAACTTCCTCGAGTGTCCCATAGCCTTTGTAGTTTTCGAACGAGTAAAAAAATCGATTTACTTCTACTCATTTTATACCTATCAGGATTTTGTAGACCTCAATCATATCTCCCCAAATCCGTCTCTTTTCCAAGCTGAAGAGCCCTATCCTCTTTAGCCTTTCCTTATACGAGAGGAGTTTCATCCCCTTTATCATTTTGGTCATTCTTCTTCGAACCTTTCTAATTCCGCTATATCTTTTTTGAGATACGGTGACCAGAACTGAACGCAGTACTCAAAGGGCAGTTGCACCAAGGACGATACAAAGGCATTATAATATTTTCAGTCTTATTCACTACCCCTTTCCTAATCATTCAGATCCTAGCATCCTGTTTGCTTTTTTGGCTACCGCCACAAACTGAACAGAAGACTTCAGTGTATTTTCTACAACACCCCCCCCAAATCTTTTTCTTGAGTGCTGATCCCCAAGGTGGACCCTAGATTCAGATAACTATGATTCAGACAACAGCCTTACTAATGGCCAATACAATATTGTAAACCGTTCTGTTTTGTGCATACAATTTGTAACGGTATAGTAAATGAATAAACGATAAAGAGGGCTCAGGTTTTGTACAGGTTTAGAGTGGCTTTAACACAGAATTTTGTGGCTGCAGAATGCAGAAAGGGATTTTGCGCACAGGCTATCACTGCTCACAGCGTTGGGTTAGCCATCACTGCACAGTATTTTTAAAAATAAAGATAAGGCTAATTCACTATTCAGTACAGATGCAGAGAAGTGCGCGCTGAACAGGGAAAGACCGAGCACAAAGTAGGGGCTAATTTTCAAACCACATGGATGTCTCAAAATGGCAAAAAAAAAATGTCCATTTGCTCAAAACGTTCAAATTGCAATTTTAGAATGGCAGAATTTGGACGTCCTACACTGCAGTTTGTCCAGATAGCAAGGGGGTGTGTTGTGGGTGGAACCAGGGAGGGCCCAAAATTAGGACCATCCAACAGCAATAACCAAATGGGAAGAAAAGTTCAAGTCTAAATGGAAGAACATTTGTATTGAGACCTGTTTCAGTCACATCCAGGGTACAAAAAGGTGCTCTGGAGGCATGGGTGTGGCCAGACTTCGGGTCCAGAGCCCCAGGTGAGGGGGTACATTTTAGCCACCACCACCACCACCACCTTTGACCCCCCCTGCCGTCAGGGGAGGGTTGGCGGCAGAATGGGGGGTCGAAGGGGTTGGCGGTGGGGGTGCCAGGGCCAAATCTACGGGGGCCCATGCCCTCGTGGCCCCACGTAGCTACGTCCCTGTCTGGAACGATTAAGGCATGATCCCCTTATGAATCCCCCAATGGTTGCTGTCCCCCTCCCTCTCCCCTGAAAGTGGAAAGGAAAACCAGGCTCTATGACAGCTACAAGGATTATGGGCATTCTGAGCAAAGCAGACCACAGGTCTGAGGAGTAGCCTAGTGGTCAGTACAGTGGACTGTAAACCAGGGGACCCAGGTTCAATTCCCACTTCAGTTCTCTTTCCCCCCTCCCTTTAAATTTTGAGCCCTCCAGAAACAGATATATACCTACTCTACCCAAATATTTATGACACCCGCAAGCCTGAAGGCTATTGACGTGATGTAAAGTCAAGTACGGTAGGTATTTCCCTGCCTCTGGAGGACTCAGCATTTAAAATAGAGGTGTAGGGGGATATGAACCCTGGTGCCCTAGCTTACAGTCCACTGCACTGACCACTAGGCTGCCCCTCTGCTCTCAAGGATGTCTGCATGGCCATTTGTGTTAATTGCTGCCAGACAGATGTCCTTGTCCCTGAATATTTGGTGTTAATTATCTGGATGTTTCAGTTTGTTAAACAGCTGTTCATTTTGGATGTTCTCCTGTATTTTCAACAGGAAACCCCAACATATTTCCTGTTGAAAATGGCTGTGATGGACATTTTTTTGGACGTTATGAGTGAGATGTTCCAATACAAATTTCAACGTTCTTTCATAAATACCCCAACAAATGACAGGAAGAGAGGACCAGGGATCTGGTCTGAATTGGAAGTTGGATGTGGAGGAATCCAGCACATTATAGGGCTTTACAAGTGCTTGTGACAGATAAGCACGGGGTTGAAAGGTTGCATACAAGACACAGGGCAGGTAGGGCTGGTGATGGGTTATACAAGGTGAGAGGTCAGACTGAAAGTGGAAAAAATGTCAGGAAAAGTCCCTAAAAAGAGCCAGAAGCAACTGTAGCATCTACAAGTGATGAAGTCAGGGTCCAGAGAAGAGGTTTTTTTTTTGCCATCGCCTGCTAACTTTGAACTGCTCCTCCCGGCCCAGGAGAGTCCAAATTGCACAGTTCAGCTCCCTGGATATAGGCAGTGGTGTGCTGGAGCAGGCTCTCACAGGCTCGCAAGAGCCGGTTGTTAAGTTTTTAAGAATTTGGGGAGCCGGTTGTTAAAGTAGGGCCCTCCTTGGCTACTTTAACAACTGGCTCCCAAAATGTGGGCTTGGGCCCCCTGCTGAATTCTCTTTTACTTTGCTGGTGGGGATGCTGAGCCCTGCCAGCCAAGTAAATAGACTACTGCTGCTCCCCGCTCCGTTGTTTCCAGCTCTGGGCAGCAGGCTGGGACTTCTCCAGCATGTGTGAGAAGTTTCAGCATGCTGCTCAAAGCAAGACATTGGGAGTGGTGGCAGTCCATTTATTGCCTGCCAGCAAAGGTATGCCTAGCGTGCCCGCACAAAGGGAGGGAGGAGAGAGAGGCAAGTGTTGCTCCCCCCCACCCCCACCCCGGCCACCCCTAGCCCTTCCAACTGCAGAGCTGGCTATTTCTGGAGAAAGAGCCTGTTGTTAAAAATTTACCAGCACACCTCTGGATATAGGCTTTCAGCAGGGGCATAGCTCGCATTGAGTGAACCTGGCACAATGCCCAGGACTGCCCAGTGGTAGAGGCCACCTGAAGATGTACACACCTGATTCCTTCTCTCCCCTCCCCCCACAGCCAGGCCTCCACATGCTCCCGCAGGGATCACAGCAGAGACGGTCTAAAAGCTGTCACACTGGCCAGTGGGGCCTTTCCTCTGCTGTGTCCTGCCCACAGGAAGTTGCATCAGAGAGGCGGGGCGGGACAGAGGAAAGGCCCCACCGGCCAGTGTGGCAGCTTCCAAGCTGTCTCTGCCGTGATTCCTGCAAAAGCGTGTGGAGGCCAACTGGAGAGGGAGTGATGCCGAACCCGGGCGCAGAAGGGATGGAGAGATGCTGAACTGCCTGGGAGGGAGGCAGAGGGAGTGGGAGGGGGGGGGGGGAAGAGGTGCTAGACTTGAGGAAGGGACAAGGGGAAGAGAGAAAAAGATACCTGGAACGAAGGGGGGGGGGGGGGATAGAGGGAGCAGATGCCAGAGGAGGGTAACAGATAATGGACCAACAGAGGGAGACAGGGGTCAGAGTTAGGGTGCAGGTGGAAGGGAAGAGAGAAACAACATGGGGAGGGACAGGGACACAGAAGAGATAGTGGCCATGGAGGGAGCACAGACCGGGACACAGAGGGGAAAAACTGGACACAAAGGGAGGGAAAGGGATACAGAGCAGTGGCGTAGGAAGAGGGGGCAGTGGGACGGTCCACCCCGGGTGCATGCCACTGGGGGGGTGTCGGCTCTGCTGGTTCCCTGCTCCCTCTGCCCCGGAACAGGTTACTTCCTGTTCCGGGGCACAGACAGCAAGGAACCAGCGGAGCCGAAGCAGCTCCCAGCGACGTGCACTCGGGGGCGGATCGGCCCTCTCACCCGCCCCTCGCTTTCTAATTGAAGTAAGAATGTGCTCCGGGGGGGAGGGTGTGCTCCAGAGGGGGGAGGGTGCGCGCCGAGGGGGGGTGCGCAGCGGCGACCCGCCCCGGGTGTCAGCCGCCCTCGCTACGGCACTGATATAGAGAAAAGATGTTGAACATTGGGGGAGGGGGGGAGATGACAGGGACCAGAGGGCAGACGCTGGACAAGACATATAGGGACACACAGAAAAGCTGGATGTGGAGAGATAAGAAACACCAACAGAACAGGAAACATCGGAGAGAGTTAAGAAACAGAGAAAATCAGAAGAGAAGTAGCAGGACCAAAGCAATGCTCAGACAACAAAGGTAGAAAAAATATTTTTTTCTGATTAATTGTAATATGTCAGCCTTAGGAAATGTGCATCTTCGGGAGCGATGGGGTTACAGGGGGCCCACTGAGTCCTAGCTACGCCACTGGCTGCCAGCCTCTCCGCTCAGGACACTGAACTCACCCTCCACTGTGCTAAAGGCATCTCTTCAGGTCTCTCTCCATTTCTGTCCCCTTCTTGCAAATTTAATTTGCTAAACAAACATCCCCTGTGGTGTGTTACAGCTAAGCAGAGATTGTAACTCAATTACTGTCTGTTTGCTTACCTCATTACAGCAAGTCATGATAAGCTTTTTAATTACAAAATTAGCGGCATAAAATCAATTTGCCTTCATAGAGGCAGGCTGTAAACAGCAAACGGTACAGATGACTGCTTTTGCCCCTTGCCACCTGCCACCAGCGGAGTATAAAAAACCCCACAAACTCAACAGAAACAAAATACAACATTAACATACTACAGTATCTTGTAAACGGATATCCCATCAAAATCAGATGTTGCAGTCTGGCCTCCTAAGATCTCGCTTCAGCTGTCTGGGGCTGATGCACAAAACATTTACGCAGTTTCAACCCAGTTTTACCATGAATTTTACTGGACGACCAATGCTCAAATGGTTTCAGCGAAGGTATTATTAACCATTACTGCAGACTGCATTAAATACATTTAAAGACATGATAATACGGGCATTTGGTATTCCCTCACCACGGTCAAAAAAAAAGTTTCTCAGGTGTGTTGTGCTCAGGAAACTTTTTGCCAGGTCCAGGGCAGCGTAGAAGGGTTGGTTGAGAGGACGGGGTGTCTAGCGGTACCCCTTCCCTCCCCTCCACCCCGACCACCCTGCCCCAGACTACTTCCTGTACTGGTCCCTAGCAGCCTCCCTCCTTCTCCCCGACTGTACCCCCTCCCCTCCATCCCCAGCTTTAAAATTCCCCCCCCCCCAGTAGTCTCTACCCCTTGGTTGCTTTCTCCTCCCCCTCTCTGGATATTAAATCCCAGGTGGTGTAACGGCCACCCTGCCGACCTGACCTGACATAACCTCCCCTAATATTAAAATAAAATGCACTGATGGTCTAATGGTTCCTCCGCCCCTCCCTCCCACACATAAATTTCCTGGGAGTTTAGTAGTCCCCTCCCTTCCCCAGCCCCCCCCCCCAAATCTCTGCTAGTTTAGCAGAATCTCCCACCCAGCTCATCACCCCAAACCTAGTCCCTCAAGCCCGTGCCTCGAATGAGGCAGGAACAATGTCCACTCGCTCCTGCTTTCAGGCGCCATCATCTACAAAGTGACCCTTCATACACAGGCACCTTTTAATGAGATTACCCTCTGAGCGGCCGATGTCGTACAGCTCAGTGCACACTTCCCTAATGCAAGTGTAAGGAAAATGTTAATTCCCAATGCACTAGCCAAATAGTATTTAATTAAACTGTGCCCTGAAAATGCGTGCTAACATGGGACAGCATGCCAGAAACATGTCCACATATGTCCGGCTAGATTTTGCACACAAAAAAATTGTATTTGCACTTGGGGTCCTGTGCTGGAAAAGCTATTTTACACAGAAATATTGTTGGTGTCAGGGACAGTGTAGCTGTGTGCATGAGCTGGATAACTATCTCACACATACATCACTATTATTGTGCACAGAAATATTACTGTATTGTGTTCAGACACTTTACTGGATGTTCCAGCACATCAGCCCTTCAGTGGGTCCTTCATGCTCGGAACAATCATGGGTGCTGACCGCAGAGGAATAAGCTGACTTTTACTCCTCCTCAGACCTGGTGTTAAAACCCCCTGCGTCCGAGTCTTTTGCGTACTTCTTAATTGAGATGTGCGTTGATGTCTACAGGAGTCTTTGCTCATTTAGCTCATGTGCAAACTCGCTTAATCAGTGCAAATTTGTGTGCAGAAATTGAGCACAGAGTCTAATGTATTTTATCACATCTCGAGGCCCTGCTGTTCTTCAGCTGTGTTTTACATGGGGGCCACATCTCCAAATGGGCTTGTTTTGAGCACCCTGTGACAGGAATGAACCTCGCTCCTAAGGTAGGGCATGGGGGTGTATGATCTCAGTCTCTGAAATGTACAGTGTATCCGGGTGCTGAAGTATAATGTGGGTTTCTGATGATGAACAGACCAGCTACACCTGTACTTTCCTCAGATTCAGCATGCTGTGATTAACATTGCAGGAAAAGAACTACCCCCCCCCCCCCCCGCACACACACACTACCACCACCGAGGACTAAAGCAGTCAGTGGAAGGAGGTGTTGATTTGACTTGTTATTGCTGTGTTTCCATGGGCTCGATAATAGCAGTTTGAATTAATGAAGGCCAATTACGTCCCACTCAGGCTCTCCCAATTCCCTACACACTCACTCCCCACCTCCAGACAAACAGCAAATCTATTAGGAAGCAAAAAATAGCACAGTAGGTCCCCCCCCAAGGAAAGACACTGTGACCTTTGTTAAGAGATACTAATGACGCGCCCTCGCTATCAGTCACCCCCTCCAACGCTTACACAAATTCTGTCGGCTCCTCTCGGTACCATTTTAGCTCCAGTTTCTCAGGTTAAAAGCTGTAAATTGCAGATGGGAAATGTGTGTGGCATACAGAGTATGGAGTCATTTTCCTGTGTGTTTCATTTACAGAAAGGAAAACTGCTGAGAAAGAGAGAGAGTGTCAGACTGACAGAAGTCACATTCTGCAAAGGCTGCAGGACAGGCAGGGGGGAGTCTGAACACCCGGCCCCAGCACGATTCCAGCTTTGAGAAGAACAGGACAGTGTGATGTGCCTAGTGTGGCTGAGAAAGAGACCATTTTCCACAGGATCCCTCTCTTCTTTCCTCCTCTAAATGTCTTTCTCACTGGGGTCGATGCTTAAAACCGCACGCAGAACTCTGCGCGGACAACAGCGGTGGAAAAAATAGCACTGGGATGCTTCGGGGAAATTGTATTTAATTTTTATGCGTGGTGAAGTCACGCTATTAAACAGGGACGTGGCATGTGTGTACATATGTCTTGTGGTAACCACGGTTCTTTTGCGTATGCCCGGACAAAACCCGAAGTGCCGGCACACATTGGCGCTTTTCTTCAGTACCTGAATACGGGCCTCACAATATTCCTAGAGCGCAAAATTTTTGTAAGGCTCATATTTAGGCACATGGAACAGGCGCTTTTTGCTCAGACACACCCATGTTTGTTACTTCCCGTCTGTCTTTAAACAGAGAAAAAAAAAACCCTTGCAGGAGCCGCCTTCCAGTTGTAAAAAAGATATAGTGGAATTAGAAAAGGTGCAGAGAAGGGCGATAAAAATGATAAAGGGGATGGGACGACTTCCCTATGAGGAAAGGCTAAAGCGGCTAGGGCGCTTCAGCTTGGAAAAAAGGCGGCTGAGGGGAGATAGAGGTCTATAAAATAATGAGTGGAGTTGAACGGGTAGATGTGAAGCGTCTGTTCACGCTTTCCATAAATACTAGGACTAGGGGGCATGCGATGAAGCTACAATGTAGTAAATTTAAAACAAATCGGAGAAAACTTTTCTTCACTCAAGGTGTAATTAAACTCTGGAATTTGTTGCCAGAGAATGTGGTAAAGGTGGTTAGCTTAGCGGAGTTTTAAAAAGGTTTGGATGGCTTCCTAAAGGAAAAGTCCATAGATCATTATTAAATGGACTTGGGAAAAATCCACTATTTCTGGGATAAGCAGTAGAAAATGTTTTGTACTTTTTTGGGATCTTGCCAGGTATTTGTGACCTGGAGTGGCCACTGTTGGAAACAGGATGCTGGGCTCGATGGACCTTTGGACTTTCCCAGTGTGGCAATACTTATGTACTTATGACAAAACAGGCAGTAATGTGAAAAACTGACAACAAATTCTCTCCAGAAAACCTTTGCTGCTGCCCCTGATTTGGCGAAAATGTTTTGGCATTACAGACCATCATGACCTTCTATGCATTGTCAAGACTACTGAACTCATTATCATCCATTTTAAAACATTTCAATAGAGTTAGCGGTTAAAAAGTGGCCTGCGGTAGTTTTGACTCGTGAAATTGGCGCGTGCTGGGCCAATTTTTACCACGGCTGGAAAAAAAGCCTTTTTTTATGGGGCAGTAATTGGCCATGCGCTAAAATCAAAAGTAGTGCGTGGCTATTTACTGCCGGAGCTCTTACTGCCACCCATCGACCTGGCGGTAAAGGCTCACGCGCTAACCGCACGGTAATCTTGCAGCGCATTCCAATCTGGCTGAACTGCCAATTACCGCCAGGAATGCCTCCCTGTGGTAGAAAAAAGAAAAATATTTTTTACAGTGGGAAACAGAATGCGCCTTCAAAATTACTGCTGAGAGCCTGTGCTACCTGCGCGCTAGCCCTTCCGCTGCTTAGTAAAACATAGTAACATAGTAAATGACGGCAGATAAAGACCTGTACGGTCCATCCAGTCTGCCCAACAAGATAAACACATTTTACATGGTATGTGATACTTTATATGTATACCCAAGTTTGATTTGTCCTTGCCATTCTCTGGGCACAGACCGTAGAAGTCTGCCCAGCACTGTTCTTGTACTAAAAGTTCTGAAGATTCTGGAATCCTAAAGAGTTACAAGATTCCGGAATCCCAATTAGTACCAACATTCCATGTAGAACCCCAAAGAGTAACATAGTAACATAGTAAATGACGGCAGATAAAGACCTGTACGGTCCATCCAGTCTGCCCAACAAGATAAACACATTTTACATGGTATGTGATACTTTATATGTATACCCAAGTTTGATTTGTCCTTGCCATTCTCTGGACACAGACCGTAGAAGTCTGCCCAGCACTGTTCTTGTACTAAAAGTTCTGAAGATTCTGGAATCCTAAAGAGTTACAAGATTCCGGAATCCCTATTAGTACCAACATTCCATGTAGAACCCCAAAGAGTAACATAGTAACATAGTAAATGACGGCAGATAAAGACCTGTACGGTCCATCCAGTCTGCCCAACAAGATAAACACATTTTACATGGTATGTGATACTTTATATGTATACCCAAGTTTTGATTTGTCCTTGCCATTCTCTGGGCACAGACCGTAGAAGTCTGCCCAGCACTGTTCTTGTACTAAAAGTTCTGAAGATTCTGGAATCCTAAAGAGTTACAAGATTCCGGAATCCCAATTAGTACCAACATTCCATGTAGAACCCCAAAGAGTAACATAGTAACATAGTAAATGACGGCAGATAAAGACCTGTACGGTCCATCCAGTCTGCCCAACAAGATAAACACATTTTACATGGTATGTGATACTTTATATGTATACCCAAGTTTGATTTGTCCTTGCCATTCTCTGGGCACAGACCGTAGAAGTCTGCCCAGCACTGTTCTTGTACTAAAAGTTCTGAAGATTCTGGAATCCTAAAGAGTTACAAGATTCCGGAATCCCAATTAGTACCAACATTCCATGTAGAACCCCAAAGAGTAACATAGTAACATAGTAAATGACGGCAGATAAAGACCTGTACGGTCCATCCAGTCTGCCCAACAAGATAAACACATTTTACATGGTATGTGATACTTTATATGTATACCCAAGTTTGATTTGTCCCTGCCTTTCTCAGGTCACAGACCGTAAAGGTCCGCCCTGCACCGGTTTTATTCTCCAAATACTGGCATTGCCACCCAGTGTCTGCTAAGATTCCATAGATCCATTCCTTCTAAACAGGATTCCTTTATCCCACGCATGTTTGAATTCCATTACCTTTTTCATCTCTACCACCTCCCGTGGGAGGGCATTCCACGTATCCACCACCCTCTCCATGAACAAATACTTCCTGACATTAGTCCTTAGTCTGCCCCCCTTCAACCTCAATTCATATCCTCGAGTTCTACCACCTTCCCGTCTCTGGAAAAGGTGTATTGTAGATATTTCCTTGTCCTTGGAGAGTTTCCTATCTAACAGCAACATATGGGAACTTCTATACCATTTCAACCATGCTGTACTTTGTACTGATTTTGAATATTTTTACTGTTGTAATTGCCTATTTCTCATGTTTGATCTATTCTTACTGCACACCGCCTTGAGTGAATTCCTTCAAAAATGCGGTAAATAAATCCTAATAAAAAAATTAATGAACCAAAAACTCCAAATGGTTTACATAAAGGGACAAGCCAAATAATCAAAATCTACAATAATATGTAAACAGAATCACAATTAATTATAATAATGGGAGAAAAGCCAAGTTTTCAATAATGTTCTAAATCTAAGATAATGAGGGTTAAGGGGCCCTTTTACTATGTACCCAACGTGCGCCAGTTTGGAACTATCGCCCGGCTACCGGGAGGCCCGGGTGGTAATTTCATTTTTACGTGCATCCACTACACAGGTGCGCGCCGCTAACCGGGCGGTAATCAGCAGTGTACGCATTAGACTTTGCTGCTAAGTCAATGGGTGGCGGTAAGGTCTCAGGCCCAAAATGGACACACGCCTATTTTTATTTTGCCACACGTCCATTTTAGGCAAAAAAAAAGGCCTTTCTTGGAAGTGCACTGAAAAATAGACCTGCACGCGTCCAATATACACCTTAGTCAAAGACCCCCTAAGTGACTTGCCCAGGATCAGGAGTCACATTGAAATTTGGATCGAGACTAGGTCTCCAGAATGAACAGTTGTAACACTATGGAGCCGATATATAAAGCGATTTGATCAGCCAGGAGAGACTCCTTGCCACTTAAACTGCCTGCGCGAGGCCATCTACTCATATTCAGCGGCACTTAACTGGTTAATGCTACTGAATATCAACACAGACCGCTAAACTGAGAGCCGGCTATTTTGTGGGAGATCTGGAGGAGGAGTCAGCACTTATCCAGTTAAAATGCCAATGTTCAGCACTTAAGCAGCCAAATCGGACTACATAAAAGTCAGTCCTATTTTTATGCCGTGTTGCTTGCTGGTAAATGCTGAACATTGCACTTAACTACATATAACAAGGTTTCAAAAAAGGTTTGGATACCTTCCTAAAACAGAAGTCCATAAGCCATTATTAAGATGGACTTGGGAAAATCCACTAATCATTTCTAAGATAAGCAGCATAGGAACTGAGTTTGATTCCCACTTCAGGCACAGGCAGCTCCTTGTGACTCTGGGCATGAGTGGGAAAGCGCGGGATACAAATGTAACAAAAATAAAATAGATACCATTGGAGATTCTACATGGAATGTTGCTACTATTGGAGATTCTACATGGAATGTTGCTATTCCACTAGCAACATTCCATGTAGAAGGCTGCGCAGGCTATACGTGCAGGACGTCAGACTCACAGAAGCAGAAGCCTGCGCAGCCACATTGGTGATCTGCAAGGGCCGACTTCTACATGGAATGTTGCTAGTGGAATAGCAACATTCCATGTAGAATCTCCAATAGTAGCAACAGTGGAGGAGTGGCCTAGTAGTTAGGGTGGTGGACTCTGGTCCTGGGGAACTGAGGAACTGAGTTCGATTTCCACTTCAGGCACAGGCAGCTCCTTATGACTCTGGGCAAGTCACTTAACCCTCCATTGCCCCATGTAAGCCGCATTGAGCCTGCCATGAGTGGGAAAGCGCAGGGTACAAATGTAACAAAAATAAAATAGATACTATTGGAGATTCTACATGGAATGTTGCTATTCCACTAGCAACATTCCATGTAGAAGGCTGCGCAGGCTTCTGTTTCTGTGAGTCTGACATCCTGCACATACGTGCAGGACGTCAGACTCACAGAAGCAGAACCCTGCGCGGCCACATTGGTGATCTGCAAGGGCCGACTTCTAGTGGAATAGCAACATTCCATGTAGAATCTCCAATAGTAGCAACAGTGGAGGAGTGGCCTAGTGGTTAGGGTGGTGGACTTTGGTCCTGGAGAACTGAGTTCGATTTCCACTTCAGGCACAGGCAGCTCCTTGTGACTCTGGGCAAGTCACTTAACCCTCCATTGCCCCATGTAAACCGCATTGAGCCTGCCATAAGTGGGAAAAAGCGTGGGGTACAAATAAAAAAAAAATGTTTAGTACTTTTTTGGGATTTTGCCAGGTACTCGTGACCTGGATTGGCCACTGTTGGAAACGGGATGCTGGGCTTGGTGGACTTTCGGTCTGCCCCCGTATGACAATATTTATGTTCTTATGTGAGTTCCTTTTCTGGGAATTACAGTACAAACTTGTATTATGACTATATATTTCTCCATACTGGTCTTATGAATTATCCTCTTGTACCTCTGGGGCTTGTTTAAAATGTCGCGCTGATCCTGCGACTCTGAGTCACTTGTTTTACACCTGTCCTCAGGTTCAGCAATTCTGGACCCAGGTGCTCCACTCTGTCTTTGCACAGTTTTTGCACAGGGAAATTGTATGTCAGAGGGAATATTAACTACAGGAATGTGCAGGAACGGGATTGCCCAAGGGGGGAGTGCGTGGGGAGGGAGGAAACGATGGAACATTTTTTACGGGAATGCCCTTTTACACGAATGGTATGTGGAAGGGTAGCAGCATTATTACACATCCCGAGTTTTAACTCATATTCATATGCAGATTGGGTTTACAGGCGGCAGGGGGGAGGTGGGTGGTTAGATCCGGTGACGGAGTTCCTCATCTCGGTCATACTCCGGTTTAGCCTCTGGATGGCTCGGTGTGGGGTCTCCTTGCACCAGGACTACCGATCAGCCGACAGCATTAGTTGGGAGGTGGTTCGGGCGGTCCAGGGGGTAGCCCAGTGGGAACGGGTGGCGGAGGGGATAGCAAGAACCAATGTTTGGTGGAGGCATGTGCACTTGAAACCTCCATAGAGGGGTTGGACAGTTTATTTTGAATTGGCTTCGAGTTTTATTTGAATTTTATGTTCATTTAATTTCATTTTAGGATGGGTGGGGGTTGACAGTGTATATGTAGGTAGATAGGTGGATTTAAGGTGGGGGACTTGTTTGTATATATTTGGTTTGGGGTTATATGTTTCTGTATGGCTTTGCGTTTCTTTTTTAATAAAAGAGTTCTCCAAGCATCCACCACTCTCTCCGTGAAAAAATACTTCCTGACATTTTTCTTGAGTCTGCCCCCCTTCAATCTCATTTCATGTCCTCTAGTTCTACCGCCTGCCCGTCTCTCCGTCTCTGGAACAGGTTCGTTTGTGGATTAATACCTTTCAAATATTTGAACGTCTGTATCATATCACCCCTGTTTCTCCTTTCCTCCAGGGTATACATGTTTAGGTCAGCAAGTCTCTCCTTATACATCTTGTAACGCAAATCCCATACCATTCTCATAGCTTTTCTTTGCACCGCTTCAATTCTTTTTACATCCTTAGCAAGATACAGCCTCCAAAATTGAACACAATACTCCAGGTGGGGCCTCACCAACGACTTATACAGGGGCATCAACACCTCCTTTCTTCTGCTGGTCACACCTCTCTCTATACAGCCTAACAACCTTCTTGCTACGGCCACCACCTGGTCACACTGTTTCGTCGCCTTCAGATCTTCAGATACTATCACCCCAAGATCCCTCTCCCCGTCCGTACATATCAGACTCTCCCCACCTAACATATACGTCTCCCGTGGATTTCGACTCCCTAAGTGCATCACTTTGCATTTCTTCGCACTGAATTTTAATTGCCAAACCTTAGACCATTCTTCTAGCTTCTGCAGATCCTTTTTCATGTTTTCCACTCCCTCCGGGGTGTCCACTCTGTTACAAATCTTGGTGTCATCCGCAAAAAGGCAAACTTTACCTTCTAACCCTTCGGCAATGTCACCCACAAATATATTGAAGAGTATCGGCCCCAGCACCGATCCTTGAGGCACTCCACTACTCACCTTCCCCTCCTCTGAGCGAATTCCATTAACCACCACCCTCTGGTTTCTGTCCATCAACCAGTTCCTAATCCAGTTAACCACTTCAGGTCCTATCTTCAGCCTGTCAAGTTTATTCAAGAGCCTCCTATGGGGAACCGTGTCAAAAGCTTTGCTGAAATCTAAGTAGATTACGTCTATAGCACCAAAGTATACATCTAAGAGGGGATTATATCTATTGTGCCTGATTAATGCAACCATTAGAC
Organism: Microcaecilia unicolor; assembly: GCF_901765095.1. Lineage (NCBI taxonomy): Eukaryota > Metazoa > Chordata > Amphibia > Gymnophiona > Siphonopidae > Microcaecilia > Microcaecilia unicolor. Next base: position 374,026 of record NW_021963840.1, read on the forward strand.
AATGTGTCAACATGCAGTATATTTTAGCATCGTAATAACCCAATATTCCCTGTGTTTGTGTGGGCTGGAAAAGCATGCAGCCTGTATACAGCTGGTTTATGTTAAATAAAGAAACATGTTTAATGCTAAAAACTGAAACATAATATTTTTGTCAAAGCATCTGCATGGGAGTCAGCCTGCCAGCTCTCCCTGCCAGGGAGGGAACAGCCCAGATCTCTGCTCAAAAATGCGATACCGCCTTCTCATTCTTGCCCCACACGTCAGCAAGAGATGAAAGGTTCATCCTCCCACCCCTGCTGCCTTTCACAAGATGCACTTCTGGATATCTGAAACCCTGCAATCATGTCAAAACCAACAGCGGGATCCCTCAGTTGCCAGGTACAGGCACAGTTAGCTGGGTGGTGTTACAGGGGCTCTGGGAACGGCAGCCAAAAAGACATGAGAAAAACATAAGCATAGGAACATAAGCATTGCTATAGTGGGACAGACCGAAGGTCCATCAAGCCCAGCATCTTGTTTCCAACAGTGGCCAATCCAGGTCACAAGTACCTGGCAGAAACTGAAATAGTAGCAACATTCCACGTAGAACCCCAAAGAGTACCAAGATTCTAGAATTCTAAAGAATAATAAGATTCCATGCAGAATTTGAAAGTGTAGCAACATTCCATGTAGAACCCCAATGAGTAGCAGCATTCCATGTAGAACCCCAAAGAATACTGAGATTCTAGAATTCTAAAGAATAACAAGATTCCATGCAGAATTTGAAAGTGTAGCAACATTCCATGTAGAACCCCAAAGAGTAGCAAGATTCCATTCAGCATCCTGTTTCCAACAGTGACCAATCCAGGTCACAAATATCTGGCAAGATCCCGAAAAACTTCAACACATTTTATGCTGCTTATCCCAAAAATAAGCAGTGGATTTTCCCAAGTCAATTTAATAATTGTCTATGGACTTTTCTTTTAGGAAATTATCCAAACCTTTTTAAACAAGAAATGACAGAAAATAAAGGAAAAGTTACAGTCCAATGAATATCTTTATTGCAACATTACTTCTATAAATGCAAGATTCACCAGGAACTACAACCGAATTCAACCTGGCACAAAAGCCCCAACCACTGCTGACCCTGGCTCTTATCGTCTTCAAAGTCTCCTCCTACTGCCTAATACTCCAGGGTCTCCATGAGCACCCGCCACCATCCCTGTCAAAAACCCAGACCTTACGGAACAATGATTTATGTAGTTTAATTTCTTAGATGTCACCTGCAAGCCCAAAAGCTATCAAAGCAATGTACAGTAGGTATCCCCAGTCCCTGGAGGGCTTGCAATCTAATTTTGCAATAGAGGGTTCAGTGACTTGCCTGGTTCTCACTCACTGCTCTAAGAAACTCCCTTATATGGTGTATAGCCCTGCCTAGCGCATCCCAGGATACACTGGGCAGGGCTGGGCGCCGCCATTTTGCGGGGTCGCAGAAAGAGGAGGGAGGCAGGCTACCCTCCCTCCTCCAACACACAAGGTAGGGGGGACTGTACCACCAGGGACCCCTTGCTGGATCTCCAGCCCTCCCTGAACCTGAGGGAGGATCATCGGGGGGGACCGGAGGTCCAGCGGGCCTTCAACCCCCCTGTCGCTGGGGGCGGGGGGTGGTTGGTCACCCAGTAGGCCACCAGGGACCCTTTGCTGGGGGAGTTAGGAGGGGCTGGAGACCCACTGGATCTCCAACCCTCCCTGAACCTGGGGGGGGGGGGATCATTGGGGGAACCGGAGGTCCGCCAGACCTCCAGCCCCCGTTGCTTGGGGCAGGGGTAGTTGGGGCATGGTGGTCCCATGGACCTCCAGCCCCTGTATTTGACAGTTTTGGGCTTTTGACAGCCCAGACCTGTCAAGCAAGTGCGGGAGGATTGTGCTGAGCGCAAGCTCAGGCACAATTCTCCCACACTTCTACCCCATGATCAGAGATAATTGCGTGCTTAAATTTGCATGCAATTGTCTCTGATCATAGGTCTAATAACGCCCCATGCTGTTCCAGTGCTATTTTTGGAGCGCTGTTTGGAACAGCGCGGGGTTTTGATCATCTGTGTGTGAGTGTGAGGCTGCTCCTTCACTCCACTGATGTGGCCATTGCTACTACTGCAACTAACAGCACTCTAATACGTACATAAGTACATAAGCATTGCCATAGTGGGACAGACCAAAGGTCCATCAAACCCAGCATCCTGTTTCCAACAGTGGCCAAGCACCTGGCAAGATCCCAAATAGTAGCAACATTCCATGTAGAACCCCAAAGAGTACCAAGATTCTAGAATTCTAAAGAATAACAAGATTCCATACAGAATTTGAAAGTGTAGCAACATTCCATGTAGAACCCCAAAGAGTAGAAAGATTTCATTCAGCATCCTGTTTTAAACAGTGGCCAATCCAGGTCACAAATACCTGGCAAGATCCCCAAAAACGTCAATACATTGTATGTTGCTTATCCCAGAAATAAGTAGTGGATTTTCCCCAAGTCAGTTTAATAATGGTTTATGGACTTTTCCATTAGGAAGCCGTCAAGACCTTTTTAAACCTCACTAAGCTAACTGCCTTTACCACATTCTCTGGCGACGAATTCCAGAATTTAATTACATGTTGAGTGAAGAAACATTTTCTCCGATTCGTATTCAATTTACTGCTTTGTAGCTTCATCGCAAGCCCCCTAGTCCTAGTATTTTTGCAAAAATTAAACAAACAATTCATGTCTACCTGTTCCACTCCACTCATTATTTTATAGACCTCCATCATATCTCCTCTTTTCTTCCCACTTGTGCCATGGTGCTAAGTTATCCACCAACCCCACCAGAATGCCCAATGAAGCCTGCCACTGCTCCCGACAACACTTCAGCAGCCAGACTCTGCCTCTGATGCAGTCCATTCTTGTGTCACAACCCTGCACCACAACATGACTGCCTGCCTGTATGTGAGCACCCCATGGACCAAATTCTACTTGTGCATATGTGTTCAGGACAGACAACTGCCTAATGTAATATTCTACACTTTTTTTTGTTACATTTGTACCCTGTGCTTTCCCACGCATGGCAGGCTCAATGCGGCGGGCAATGGAGGGTTAGGTGACTTGCCCAGAGTCACAAGGAGCTGCCTGTGCCAGGAATCGAACTCAGTTCCTCAGGACCAAAGTCCACCACCATAACCACTAGGCCACTCCTCCACTTTCAGCCCAGGGCTGCAGTACCAGCAGTGGGCAGAAAGTATCAGTATCTTCTACCAGAACTTGCACTAGGAGTGTGGTCACAAAGTTTCAGTATGTCCCAAAAAGAGACAGGAGTGGCACAAGCTGCAAGAGCGACATACCCCCAAGTGGTCCCGTTGTGCTCCTGCCCTGCCTCTGGTTCTCTTCTCACTACTTCACAACTAAATCCTCTGCACTTAAGGGAAGATGCACTAAAGACTCGTTAAAGCCCTTCCCTTACCGATTCCCTTAGCGAATCGGTAAGGAACGGGCATCCATCAAGGAAAAGGAATGCAAATGAGCTGCTCGTTGTAGCATTCTCTATTCCATCAGTAAACAGTCGGCCAGTCGGCCGGTCGAGCAAGCGCAGAGCAGCCAAGCATTATGCCGGCTGCTCTGCACATGCCAAGGACGTCCTTTATGGATGTCCTTCACTCAAAAAAACCAACAAAAAAATAGGATGTCCTCGTAGCCCCGTCTGATCGCTGCTTCCCGTGAGTGTTTTGGAGTGAGAAGGCAGAGTAGTAGCCTTTCACTTAAGCTGCAAATGTCCAAGTGCTCGTCAGGGACGTCCTTTTTTGTTTTTGTGAGTGAAGGACGTCTATATTAGGCACTTTAGAAGGACGGACGTCCCTGGCGAGCATTTTTTTTTCCTTCCGATTCCCTCACAGCAGCCCCAACAAGAGGTGCAGACCTCCCGTTAGGGTTTCCACGGTAAGGGAATCGGAAAATGGTAGTGCATCTCATTACAATACGATTTATACACATTGGGGTACTAATTTGCTCATCTGCATTCCGTTTTCGTTAGCTGCTACCGTGATCGGAAAATGGCTCGGAGAAGCCTTTTGTGCATGCCACGGTTTACTACTTGCTCGTTAATGGCTCGTTAAGTTTAGTGCATCTGGCCCTTATTCCAGCCTCTCCTGAATTCTGTCGGCTTTCAGTTGTATCTCCTGGAAGGTTGGGGGAGGGGGGTGTCATGTCATTCCATGCATCCCCCACCCTTTCCCATGCTGTTTGTCTTGCTGAGCAGGGACATTCTCTTGGGTGTTTGTGCATAGCGCTACAGAAATAATGATTCGTAGCAGTGGTAACAGGTATTAGTGAAAGCCAGATGCAGGATTATTCTTAATGCAGAGAAGGTACATTAGCAGAAAGCACAGTGAGTATTCCAGTGTGTCCTTTTCTTGATGTGTGACAGGAGTCTAATGAAACAGCGAGATTCCATAGGTCCCTCCCCCCCCCCTCTTACAAGCAAATACATGTTCCAGGAAGGAACACAGTACAGACTCTGCCAGAAGGAATTCTGAACAGTCAGGGTCTTATGCTAAGTGATCGTGGGAGCCCTAAAAGTCTGAGAAGCTTGTCACGACTTCCGCATGATTAGACTCCATCAGTCGCTGGCTGGCACTGAGTCACAGGAGAAGCAGAGGGTCTGTCATTGTGTGCTGTGGGCACTAAGGGGGCTTTTGGCAATTAGTGGGGAAAGGGGGTTTGTACAACAAAGTTTAATCATGAACGCTTGCACCCTTTTACCTTTAGGCAGTAGCGTACCAAGGGGGGGGGGGGCGGTCTGCCCCGGGTGCACACTGCTGGGGGGGGGGGAGTGCCGCGCACCTGTCTGCTCCGCTCTTTCCGTGCTGGCCAAAATCGGCTTTCGATTATACCGATTTGGTCGCCCTTAGGAGAAGGGCGCCCATCTCCCGATTTGTGTCGGAAGATGGGCGCCCTTCTCCTTCGAGAATAAGCTGGATAGTAACATAGTAGATGACGGCAGAGAAAGACCTGCAAAGTCCATCCAGTCTGCTCAACAAGATAACTCATATGTGCTACTTTTTGTGTATACCTGACCTTGATTAATATCTGCCATTTTCACAGCACACCGTAGAAATCTGCCCAGCTCTAGCCCCGCCTCCCAACCACCCGCCCCCCCCCCCCCCCCCCGGCTCTGCCATCCAATCTCCGATAAGCTTCTGAGGATCCATTCCTTCTGAACAGGATTCCTTTATGGTTATCCCACGCATTTTTGAATTCCGTTACCGTTTTCATCTCCACCACCTCCCACGGGAGGATAATTCTTAGGAAGACTTCAGTAGACTCTCTCCACTGTCAAGAAGCTCCTTTGTCAACACAGACTCTGCTAAATTACTGCTCTGAGCAAATTTATACAAAGATTAGCAAAACCAGGCTGCAAATGAGAAGAGGAAGAAAGATTAGTCTACGTGTATGGTGGGAGGGAATCACTTAGAACAGGTCTCTGATTGCCTGCTGGTGCTGGAGGGGAGTATGTGGAGAGACTCATTGTAAAAACTCTTGTGTTTTGTTGGTGGTCTCAGAAGCTTCAGTACATCGGTATATCTGGCTGTATTTGACGTTGCTGTAATATAAAGCGGCCGCGTTTCCTAACTCCAGTGTAGGGAGACCTTGGGCACTTCCTGGGGGAGGAGTTATTTCTTGTCTTTTGCATTGTGGTACTTGCGGTCCAACGCTTTCACGGGCTGATGCTCAAAATGTAACGCTGGTGCTAGAGGCAATTAGCGCTGGACTAGCGGAACACAGAATAGAGGGCTCTAGCACAGGAGACAATGTGCGTGCCAAAGATTAGCGCAAATAACATGCAAATGATGATTTTGGGGTCATTTCCTATTATCTGTACATAAAAGAACCTGTAAATACTATGTAAACCGCTTTTTATTCACAAGCGGGTAGATATTCAAAGCAATTTAAACGGCCAGAAATGGCTTCTGGCTGTTAACGTGGCTTGTCAGGGATTAACCAGGCACTTAACTGGAAAGGGCCATTGAAAATGTCGGACGTTCTGACACCTATTAAGGACAGAATGGGAGGTAGCACAGTAATATTAAGTACAACGTTTGCAATGCTCACCTGCTCCCAACTCTTTTAGCTGCCATTGGGGGATGGGGAGAGGCTGTTCTCCAAACCCTCCACTGCAGTCCTAATGCTGCCCCTGTACACTACCTTAGACACCCCCCCCCCCCTTGCCACTGCCCTCAACCTTCTCCCTAGAACAGACTCCCCTACTGCATTCCCATTATGCACTCAACACACATCCACTCGATTCCTCATACACACACACACCACCATTTTGCCCGACACCCTACTCACATCCCCAGCAATATACAAGCCTCCCCCCACCGTCTTACTCCCAGCAGACACCCCACACCCACCTACCCTTACTATCCCGGCTACCAACCTTACACATGCCACAATCACCCTACCCCATCCCCCACATAATGCTCGCGTCCCAGACACCCCTCAATTATCACATGTATCCACACACCATGTTCCTGACTGGAGCTCTGAGGAGGACCCCCTGGCCCCTATTATCTTGGGAAAATATGATGTCACAGGGACCCTTTGATTTCTAGCCACACCACTGCTTCTCTACCACTGGATTTAAACACGCAGGGCTCAAACATCTATGCAATCCATGGTGCAGTTTTCTACTGCACTAAACTCTTCCGTCCACTGGGTGGAAAACTGTGTGCAGAACCTGTGCCGTGTCTCCCATGCTGCATCACATCGACCCCCGAGTGTTTATAGATACTGCCCGCTCATCACACTCGGACAACAAACACAATCGCAATCCAGGGCTAAGGGTCACTTTTCAGCGCCTTCTAGGAGCAGCACGCCTGAAAACCTGGAGAGGAAAGAGGACTCAAACTTAGCGGCCGCATCCAGAAAGGGATCTCCCTCTCCCCTCCCTCTCGGTTCTCAGCACACCTAACACTTGACATTTGAAGGAACTGTCCAGAATATTAATAAATCCTGCTGCAAGAGGTTCTATCAATACCCTTGTATTATTTATTCCTCAATAGAGACAGACCTCGGCCTTCCGTCTTAGGGGAGGGGGGCGGAGAACTGGGGGTAGAGAGAGATAATGGATTGCCTTTCCCTGAAGTTTCTTTTTCCAGTGCATTTCCTTGTAATCTTGATTTACGATGAAACCGTGGTAGAGGCTGAGCGCTGCCCACATGCGGATCACAACCTCTTCAGAAGAAAGCAGGGTGGGGGGGGGGGGGCCATAGAGGAGGAGAGAGACTTTCAGGACTCTGCTTCATGATTGCTCTGCCCGCCCTCCCCCGGGAGGTGGTGGAAATGAAAACGGTACCCAAAGCTTGCCCACATGATTCTTACTGACGATTGTTTATACATTGACCATGTTTCCCATTATCCTTATTGCTACCCCATACCCATTCCTCTCCATCTTCCTACGCCTACCTCCCAACGCTCATTTCCTTCTGCACCCAATTCCTCCTATGTTCAATTTACTTATCCGTTAACCCCATTAATATTGCATTTACTACAAACTGTATATTCTTCTTACGACTTTGTAATTCTTTATATTGTTACTATGTAAGCCGCATTGAGCCTGCCATATGTGGGAAAGCGCGGGGTACAAATGTAATAAATACATAAATATGATGGTAGCCCAATCCACCTAATTCTATACATTTACGTTTAATTACTAGCCTGATATGCCGCCTTTTCTGCAAAACAGACAATAAAACTTTAAAAAATGCAATAAAACAGAATATTGAGAAGAATGATAAAGAATGATAGGAAAGAACATAATCATAGTGAGTGTGGAGTAATACATCAGGAGAAAACACAGAATAATACAAGGGAACTAGAGCCAACGAATACAGGAAAGAACAAACTGTCTCATCTCAACCCATAACTGATGAGGAGTCACCAAACGCCAGCTGAAAAAAAATGAGTCTTGAATCGAGCAAAGATTTACATTTGAGAAAGAAAGTTTAGACCAAACTGATGGGAACAAGTCTGGAGCAAGAAAGAAAAACACCGCCTTTTTTAGTGGATTCATAATGTTCCCTTTTCATTCAGGGAAGAATTAGTAAGCGTGAAGGGAGTGAAGAGTGCGGCTTGGTGTATAAGGGTTAATGACAGAGGAAAGATACAAAGGGGTGTCCATAGGAAGTTCGGCTTTGTGAGTTAAGCAGAGAGTCTTGAACCAAGGAAGAAAGTGAACCCGGAGGTCTTTGTAGTTTAATGAGAAGTGGTGACAAGTGGTCACATCTCTGAGCATTACAGAGAAAGCGGGCAGCTGAGTTTTGCAAGGACTGCCACGGAGGTGACATCTGGAAACCCCACAGTAAACTGAATCGCAATAGTCCAAGGGAGAAATGAGAAATGCAGGAAGAGGTGTTATGAAGTGACAAAAAGGGGTCAAATGTCAAGCACTAATTAGGCAGGTACTTTTGATGCTCAAATGGAAATTAACGGAAGTTCAGCTCTAAAATGGGGGTGAAACAGTAGTTAGATGACAAACCTGCTTATTTTCGAAAGAGAAGGGCGCCCATCTTCCGACACAAATCGGGAGATGGGCGACCTCTCAGCTGCGGCCAAACCGGCATAATCGAAAGCCGATTTTGGCCGCCCTCAACTGCAGTCCGTCGCAGGAGTGGCCAAAGTTTAAGGGGGTGTGTCGGGAGCGTAGCGAAGGTAGGAATGGGGTGTGGTTAACACATGGGCGCCCTCGGCCGATAATGGAAAAAAGAAGTGCGGCCCTGACGAGCATTTGGCCGACTATACTTGGTCCATTTATTTTCAGGACCAAGCCTCAAAAAGGTGTCCAAACTGATCAGATGACCACCGGAGGGAAATCGGGGATGACATCCCCATACTCCCCCAGTGGTCACCAACCCCCTACCACCCTAAAAAAAAAAATAAAATATTAACATTTTTTGCCAGCCTGTATGCCAGCCTGAAATGTCATACCCAGCTCCATACAAACAAACAAAGCAAACACTGGGCCTTCAGGATTGAGAAAAATGTAGTCCTTTATTTATAATGAAGACCCAACACGGTCCGTGTTTCGGCGTACAAACGCCTGCATCAGGGGTCAAGGGACTCCTATAGGTCAGCAAAATGATTAGTTGACAAGGATGTGGAATAAACAATCAGGATATATTACCCGCTGTTTGAACAGCTCATTTGTAGAACGCCTTCAGCCGCGTAAACCGTCAAAAGTGACTGTATACCCAGCTCCATGACAGCAGTATGCAGGTCCCTGGAGCAGTTTCAGTGGGTACTACAGTGCCCTTCAGGTAGGCGGACCCAGGCCCATCCCCATCCCCCCCTACTTGTTACACTTGTGGTGGTAAATTTGAGCCCTCCAAAACCCATCCGAAACCCACTGTACCCACATGTAGGTGCCCCCCTTCACCCATAAGAGCTATGGTAGTTGTGGGGAGTGGGTTTTGGGGGGCTCAGCACCCAAGGGAAGGGAGCTATGTACCTGGGAGCAATTAATAAAGTCCACTGCAGTGCTCCCTAGGGTGCCCGGTTGGTGTCCTGGCATGTGAGGGGGACCAGTGAACTACGAATGCTGGCTCCTCCCATGACCAAATGGCTTGGATTTGGCCGATTTTGAGATGGCCGGCCTCAGTTTCCATTATTGGCGAAAACCGAGGCCGGCCATCTCTAAGTCCGGCGATCTCAACATTTAGGTCGACCATCTCTAAGGTTGACCTAAATGTTGAGAGCCAGTGCAGCTTTTCTCAGAGGGGTTTAGCACTTTCGAAGCGTGTTTTTCCAAATATCAGCCTGGCAGCCGTGTTTTGGGCGGTCTGGAGTTTTTTTGACACTAATTGGTTTTAATTAGAATTTACGTGGACAACTGTGTAAGAGTATTCTGTAACGTGATGCTCATAAATTCTAAGTCACATAGTTGAAAAGGGGGTGTGGCCATGGGCGTTGAATGGGCAGGTCATGGGGGTTCCTAAAAAATATGCGCGTTGTTAAAGAATATACCCGGTCCATGCATAATTTAGGTGTCAGAATTTACAGCAAGTTCTACTTGGCATAACCGCCCACGACTAAATTTAGTCATGCAGATGGACGCTCGGCCTATTCTATAAACCACGCCTAAAGTTAGGTGTACTTTATAGGATAGCCCTATATTCTTTCATCTTTAACTATATGAAGGCCAGCAAAATTGAAAACAGATATGGCTGTGATTTTTCCAGGTGTGTGTGGTGTTCCTTATAGAACTGTCCCTAAATATCTTTATAATCTGTTTCTACGAGGCCCTAGGAATATACAGTCTTTTGTACACTGATTCTTATAGGCTACTTCATGAGCGTGGAGGGATTTTCTTGTTTAAAATCCGACTTTTCAAGGTATTTAAGAAGCCAGTCCACAATTTCAAAGTTGTATAAAAAGTCTGTAAAAAGTTATGTTATGTTATGACACATTTAAATTCTGCAAGACTATGGGAATTATACACAGAAAATGTTATTTTAAATATCGTATTTTGCAATTATTTTCAGAATGGCTACTCTAGACCTTTCTTTCCACTCGCTTATTTATTTATCACAGAAGGTCTGTAGAGCTCTGGTAACGTTGCAGCCTGCTAGGGATAATACTGACATAGCTTACATGTCTGACCTGATTGACCTACCACCCAGGAATGCCAAAAGATCATCTCGCACATTCCTTAATCTACACTTCCCAAACTGCAAAGGCTTAAAATATAAACTAATGCACACATCAACCTTTTCTTACATGAGCACGCAATTCTGGAACGCATTGCCACGTAACCTAAAAGCGACCTATGAACTGAACAACTTCCGAAAACTGCCGAAGACCCATCTTTTCGACAAGACATACCACAAGGACTAAAACATATGAAATCCACACATATATCTAGCAAGCAATGTTAAGAACGCCATACATTATATCATTATCATGTTTTCTATTACCAAGTAACCCAAAACACTTCTGTAACACTAATGTCAACTCTCCTCTCATTTCCACTATCCACTATATATTGGAAGCCACATTGAGCCTGCAAAGAGGTGGGATAATGTGGGATACAAATGCAGTAAATAAATATATGCAGCCCTCTTTGTAGAAAAGTTGCCCTCCCCTACTCTATTTTTTTTTTAAATTTGTACCCCGCACTTTCCCACTCATGGCAGGCTCAATGTGGCTTAGGTACTTATTTGTACCTGGGGCAATGGAGGGTTAAGTGACTTGCCCAGAGTCACAAGGAGCTGCCTGTGCCTGAAGTGGGAATCAAAGTCAGTTCCTCAGTTCCCCAGGACCAAAGTCCACCACCCTAACCACTAGGCCACTCCTCCACTGTTGCTCCTATTTGAGATTCTACATGGAATGTTGCCAATAGCGAAAATTCCAACACCAGATACACTGCTACTATCAGTGCATTACCCATCTTAAATTGGATCTAGCAGCCTCATTAAGAATAAATCGGCACAGCATTGAAAAAAACACTCGGCAATACTGGGCAAGATAAGTAAATCAGTTCCATGCTTTTTGATATATTTAACAGTTTTTTAAGTCTTATAAAGATGCTTATATATTGTAATTATAATTGAAACAAAAAAAGAAAATACAAAAATTGAGGGTTTTTGAGTCAGTGATGACTTTTTCTACGAGCTATATAATGAACACCTATGTGTGAAAATAGCCGTAGTAGTTGAGACTTTTCCCTCATTTGCAATAAAATCTCTGCTATAGGTGTAATATGTTGCCAATAGCAACATTCCATGTAGTAGTCATCCCTTGCAGATCACCAATGTGGCCGCGCAGACTTCTGCTTCTGTGAGTCTGACGTCCTGCACGTACGTGCAGGACGTCAGACTCACAGAAACAGAAGCCTGCGCAGCCTTGTACATGGAATGTTGCTAGTGGAATAGCTGAAACCACTTAAAATCTCCTCAATGCACAAAATCTTTGGTAACTCAACTACACACTTCACAAATCCAAAGATAAGAACTGTGTGAATGCCCACAGCCTACCTATAGGGAATTAATTTGCTTTGATTGTTGCAAAACCCAAACATCCATATACCATATTTCAATACATGTATAGATTTACTAGTTTGGGAACCCTCGGACGATACCACTTAAAGGCAATTTCATGAATTCCTGCCTAGTGGCTTAGCATCTCTTCATTGGGTCTTCCCTTAATTAACTGTTTATAATGCTATTTATAGTGCTGTTGCAAACTCACTCAAAAAGTGCTAAAAATATACGTGCTTTAAGTGAAAAACTTGTAAAAAACTTATCTTAAGTTCTAGTCCGTGTCTCTCGCTGTTGGAGTCCGCTTAGGCTTCCCCTAAATTGCGCCCGACGCCGCGGGTTTCAAAACTTTCATCAGGGACTCGGGTTAAAAATGCCCGCCTTGAATTCACAACAGTCTATGAGCGCAGACATCGGACATAGACTGTTGTGAATTCAAGGCGGGCATTTTTAACCCGAGTCCCTGATGAAAGTTTTGAAACCCGCGGCGTCGGGCGCAATTTAGGGGAAGCCTAAGCGGACTCCAACAGCGAGAGACACGGACTAGAACTTAAGATAAGTTTTTTACAAGTTTTTCACTTAAAGCACGTATATTTTTAGCACTTTTTGAGTGAGTTTGCAACAGCACTATAAATAGCATTATAAACAGTTAATTAAGGGAAGACCCAATGAAGAGATGCTAAGCCACTAGGCAGGAATTCATGAAATTGCCTTTAAGTGGTATCGTCCGAGGGTTCCCAAACTAGTAAATCTATACATGTATTGAAATATGGTATATGGATGTTTGGGTTTTGCAACAATCAAAGCAAATTAATTCCCTATAGGTAGGCTGTGGGCATTCACACAGCTAGTGGAATAGCAACATTCCATGTAGAATGTCCAATAGTATCTATTTTATTTTTGTTACATTTGTACCCTGCACTTTCCCACTCATGGCAGGCTCAATGCGGCTTACATGGGGCAATGGAAGGTTAAGTGACTTGCCCAGAGTCACAAGGAGCTGCCTGTGCCTGAAGTGGGAATTGAACTCAGTTCCTCAGGACCAAAGTCCACCACTCTAACCACTAGGCCACTCCTCCACTCTTGTATTTACAATGTCCTGTGAAAGTGTTCACACCCTTGTGCATTTTTCATACAATTCAAACTGCATTAAACAGGAGTGTGTTTTGCTGATTTAAAGCATCCTCTACTATTTCACCGTGAAAGAACAATTATATAAATATTCATAAAGTTATTAAAATGAGAACCTAAAGAGAATCTTAGGCAAGTCATGTGATGGATTGCTAAACTCATCATCACCGCTAGGTGTACAAATCTCCGATACAGTGACAGGCTTAATAAAGCGGATCTCAGGAAGAGCAGCGGCTGTCCTGTCTGAGACAACCTATCTATTCCTCAGATCTCAGCTGCCTAACAAAAGCTTCATTTAATCTTAGGGAAGTCATAACCCCGGGCTGTAGCTGCTAAGATGTTTATTACATTAAATCCTGGGGGATGGCATGAACCTTCTATGTCAGGAACAGCCGCAAGTGTAAAATATTATAGATTGCGATTTGCAGGACTGGAACAGTACAAACTGTTGTTTAAATAAAAGCAAGGGAGAACAGCTTTTCAGCTCCACACCCCAACGGAGAACTGTCACTTCCTGGAGCTAGACAGGCACTGACGTTACATTTAAGGCTGACCTGCTGGTAGGACAAGGCGCTGAGATGCCTGGAGAGTGCTCAGAGTTTACAGCAGGTGCCAATAGTTAAGCACGTCAATGATCAGAATACTTGCACAAGGATACACACCTGTGCACTGGTCCATAAGTACTTGCGTATCTTCCACAGCGTGTATTTTACAGCTGTGAGCGCACATGGGTGGGATACACATTCATGCACATAACCTATCGCCGGCCCTTAGGAACACACACTTGCACCAGGTCTAGAGCTGGCATTCAGTCCTTGCCAGGGCCGCCGAGGGGGGGGGGGGGGGGGGCAGGGAAGGCAAAATTCCCCGGGCCCGGGCCTCCAAGGGGGGCCCGGCGCCAGGGTCGGGCCGCTGGCGCTGCAGTCCCCGGTCTCACCTGCCTGCCTCCATGGCTCCGGGCCCCCTTCATTCAAAGCGGCAGTCACAGATCACGTGTCTTCTGGCCTTCCCTTCCTATGTCCCACCCTCACGGAAACCGGAAGTTACATCAGACGAGGGCGGGACACAGGGAGGGAAGGCCAGAAGAGACACGATCTGCGACTGTTACTTTGAATGAAGGGGGCCCGGAGCCATGGAGGCAGGCAGGTGAGACCTCGGACTGCAGCGGCGGGGGGAGCGATGGGGGGTGGAGGCGGGGCAGCGGGGGGAGGGGGGGCTTGCCCCGGGCCTGGCCTAGTCTCTCAGCGGCCCTGGCCCTGGTCTTCGCACCACGGCGCACAAGCATGTATACACCCAAGAGCCTATATATAGAATTACTCCATACTGTGTACATATGGACCAGATGGGGTAATGTGCCACAGAGCACACCGTGTGTACACGCACAGACCATGAATTACACAGTATGCACACATGGAACACAGAACATGCAGTGTGGATGCCTGTACCATAGAGCACATCACATACACACATGGAACACAGAATACGCTGTGTGCATGCATGTATCACAGAGCACATAGTTTGTACACACATGGACTAAGGATTACACACTGTGCACGCATGGAACACAGAACATTTAATTTTCAAAAAAGTGAGTATGACAAAATGAGGAAAATGGTTAAAAAGAAGTTGAAAGGGTTGGTCACAAAGGTTAGGACCTTAAATCAGGCATATACATTGCTTAAAAATACTATTGTGGAAACCCGGACCAGATGTATTCCACATACTAACCAAAGTGAAAAGAAGAGCAAACAACAACCAGCATGGTTAAAAGGTGAAAGAGGCTATTACAGCCAAAAGAACATTCTTCAATGGCCTGAGAATGGCAAGGACAAATCAAACTCGGATATACATATAAAGTATCACATACCATGTAAAATGAGTTTATCCTGTTGGGTAAACTGGATGGACCATACAGGTCTTTATCTGCTGTCATTTACTATGTTACTATATGTTATTATGTTACTCTTTGGGGTTCTACATGGAATGTTGCTACATGGAATCCACAATTCCTGGAATAACATGTATAGAATGTTTGTACATTTGGGAAGCTTGCCAGGTGCCCTTAGCCTGGATTGGCCGCTGTCATGGACAGGATGCTGGGCTCGATGGACCCTTGGTCTTTTCCCAGTGTGGCATTACTTATGTACTTAATTGGGATTCCGGAATCTTGTAACTCTTTAGGATTCCAGAATCTTCAGAACTTTTAGTACAAGAACAGTGCTGGGCAGATTTCTACGGTCTGTGCCCTGAGAAAGGCAAGGAGAAATCAAACTCAGATATACATATAAAGTATCACAAAGTTGCTGTGGAAACAAAAACTCATAGTAACACTTTTTTCAGGTAAATCAGAAGCAGGAAGCCTGCAAAGGAATCTGTGGGACTGTTACATCAGGAAGGAGTAAAAGGAGCGCTCATGGAGGACAAGGCCATAGCGGAGAGATTGAATGAATTCTTTGCTTCGGTCTTTACGGAAGAAGATGTACGAGATCTACCTGTACCGGAAACGGTTTTCAAGGGTTACGATGTGGAGGAACTGAAAGAAATCTCGCAGAACCTGGAAGATGTACTGATCCAGGGGTGATCCGGGAAATTTTATTATAAAGAATAAAATTATGGAACACGTAGACAAACACGGCTTAATGGGACAGAGCATAGGTTCAGCCAAGGGAAGTCTTGCCTCACCAATTTGCTTCATTTCATTGAAGGCGTAGACAAACATGTGGATAAAGGTGAGCCAGTTGACGTAGTGTATCTAGATTTTCAGAAAGCTTTTGACAAAGTTCCTCATGAGAGACTCCTGAGAAAATTAAAAAGTCATGGGATAGGAGGCAATGTTCTGTTGTGGATCAGGAATTGGTTATTGGACAGAAAACACAGGGTAGGGTTAAAAGGACATTTCTCTCAATGGAGAAGGGTGACTAGTGGAGTGCCACAGTGATCTGTACTTGGACCAGTGCTATTTAATAAATTTATAAATGATCTGGAAAACGGAATGACGAGTGAAGTGATTAAATTTGCAGATGATAAAACTATTCAGAGTTCTCAAAACACATGCAGATTGTGAAAAATTGCAGGAAGAGCTTAGGAAACTGGAAGATTGGGCATCCAAATGGCAGATGAAATTTAATATGGACAAATGCAAAATGATGCACATTGAGAAGAATAATCCGAATCATAGTTGTCTGATGCTAAGGTCCACCTTAGGAGTCAGTACTCAAGAAAAAGATTTAGGTGTCATTGTAGACAATATGCTGAAATTTTCTGCCCAGTGTGCGGCAGTGGCCAAAAAAGCAAACAGGATGCTAGGAATAATTAGGTGAATAAGATTAGGAAAGGTGAATAAGGCTGAAAATACTATAATACCTCTGTATCGCTTCATGGTGCGACCTCACCTTGGGTATTGCGTTCAATTTTGGTCGCTGTATTTCAAAAAAGATACAGCGGAATTAGAAAAAGGTTCAAAGAAGAGCAACCAAAATGATAAAAGGGTTGAACTCCTCCAATATGAGGAAAGGCTAAAGAGGTTAGGGCTCTTCAGCTTTGAAAAGAGACGGCTGGGGGGCAGGAGGGGAATAAGATTGAGGTCTATAAAATCCTGAGTGGTGTGAAACAGGTAGAAGTGAATCGACTTTTCACTCTTTCAAAAAGTACAAAGACCAGGGGACACTCAATGAAATTACAGGGAAATACTTTTAAAATAAATAGAAGGAAATATTTTTTCACTCAAAGAGTAGTTAAACTCTGGAACTCGCTACTGGAGGATGTGGGAATGCTGGTTAGCATATCTGGGTTTAAAAAAAGGTTTGGACAAGTTCCTGGAGGAAAAATCCATAGTCTGTTATTAGGATGGACATGGGGGAGGTCACTGCTTGCCCCAGGATTAGTAGCATGGAATGTTGCTACTAATTGGGTTTCTGCCAGGTACTTGTGACCTGGATTGGCCACCACTGGAAGCAGGATACTGGGCTAGATGGACCATTGGTCTGACCCAGTATGGTTAGTGGTTAGTGCAGTGGACTTTGATCCTGGGGAACTGGGTTCAATTCCCACTACAGCTCCTTGTGATTCTGGGCAAGTCACTTAACCCAGGTACAAATAAGTACCTGTATATACCATATAAACCGCTTTGAATGCAGTTGAAAAAAAACACAGAAAGGCAGTATATCGAGTGCCATTCTCTTCCCCCCCCCCCCCCCCCTTTCTAACATGCAGTGTGTATGCATGTACCACAGAGCACACAGTGTGTACACACATGGACCAGGCATTACACAGTGTGCATGCATGCAAGCAAGTAACACAGGAGTGGAGGAGTGGCCTAGTGGTTAGGATGGTGGACTTTGGTCCTCGGGAACTGAGTTTGATTCCCACTTCAGGCACAGGCAGCTCCTTGTGACTCTGGGTAAGTCACTTAACCCTCCATTGCCCCATGTAAGGTGCGTTGAGCCTGCCATGAGTGGGAAAGCGTGGGGTACAAATGTAACAAACAACAACATGCAGTGTACATGCAGCAGGGACCACAGAGCACAGTGTGTATATGCATTGACCACTGTATACAGTTTGCTTGTCCTGATCAGACAGCACCTTCTGGTTCTGTTACAGGCTAACTTTCCTGTGAGCTAGGAGTGAGCCAGGAATAAACTACAAAGGCTTTGTTTACAGAGCCCAGCTGATGTGTGATTCATTAACAAGATAAAACATTTCCTCAGACTCTGGGCTAACCCCTTTTGGATGCTGCAAAAGATAGCAGATAATGTTTCTGCTGGGTGACAAATGTCAGCTTTCACAAAGGAGGTGGTGGTGAATTTAGATTTGAGATTTAATTATCCGCCTTTCCAGAGCTGAGCTCAAGGCAAGCTCCCAAGTTACAATTCAGGTACAGTAGGTTATTTCCTTGGGGTTATACATGTTAAATATATCATACACTTTGCAAAGGACAGCAAAGTTCCCAGTCCCCTGCCAGTGGCCATTTAGGGCTCAGGTCCACCCAACACATTTAGCGGTAGCTGGTGGGGATCCCAAGCTCGGCCAGCTCAAGATTTCCCCCTGTTTGTAACGAAAACGCTACTCTCCACAATACCTACACCTGCGCATGCTCAGTTTTCAGTGCATGCCTGCTGCAGACTGCCAAGATGGAACATAGTAACATAGTAGATGACGGCAGAAAAAGACCTGCACGGTCCATCTAGTCTGCCCAACAAGATAAACTCATATGTGCTACTTCTTGTGTATACCTTACCTTGATTTGTATCTGCCATTTTCAGGACACAGACCGTAGAAGTCTTGCCCAGAACTAGCCCCACCACCCAAACACCAGCCCCGCCTCCCAATCTCGGCTAAGCTTCTGAGGATCCATTCCTTCTGCACAGGATTCCTTTATGTTTATCCCACGCATGCTTGAATTCCGCTACCGTTTTCATCTCCACCACCTCCCGCGGGAGGGCATTCCAAGCATCCACCACCCTCTCCGTGAAAAAATACTTCCTGACATTTTTCTTGAGTCTGCCCCCCTTCAATCTCATTTCATGTCCTCTAGTTCTACCGCCTTCCCATCTCCGGAAAAGGTTCGTTTGCGGATTAATACCTTTCAAGTATCTGAACGTCTGTATCATATCACCCCTGTTTCTCCTTTCCTCCAGGGTATAAATGTTCAGGTCAACAAGTCTCTCCTCATATGTCTTGTTACGCAAATCCCATACCATTCTCATAGCTTTTCTTTGCACCACTTCCATGGAAAGAAGCGTTTTCTCACCAGCTGAGATATTTTTTGGGTGGTGGTTGGGGGGAGGGGGGAGAACACTTTGTGCCCACCCACTTCTTGCCTAGGCCCACCCAAAATCTGTTGTCTGGCTACGCCCCTGTCCCCTGCTGGCATTAGTCACATTGTCAGAAACTCTAGGCCGCTTACTATAAAGCAGGACAGCCACAGACTCCAGCAATGGAAAGAGCTCACCATCAATCCAGCCCTTCTCCCTCTACAGCTTTTTAAGGTGATATCATGATAGTGGAAGCTGGGATGATATCACGACACTCAGAGCCATTAAGCAGACTAAATAGTTCCATAGAGCATATAAGTACACAAGTGTTGCCATACTGGGACATACCAGTCCATCAAGCCCAGTATCCTGTTTCCAACAGTGGCAAATCCAGGTCACAAGTACCTGGCAGAAACCCAAATAGTAGCAACATTCCACATAGAACCCCAAAGAGTAGCAAGATTCTAGAATTCTAAAGAATAACAAAGTTCCATGCAGAATTTCAAAGTGTAGCAACATTCCATGTAGAACCCCTAAGAGTAGCAAGATTCCATTCAGAATCCCAAGTACATAAGTACATAAGTGTTGCCATACTGGGACAGACCGAAGGTCCATCAAGACCAGCATCCTGTTTCCAACCGTGGCCAATCCAACTCACAAGTACCTAGCAGAAACCCAAATAGTAGCAACATTCCACATAGAACCCCAAATAGTAGAAACATTCTAGAATTCTAAAGAATAACAAGATTCCATGCAGAATTTCAAAGTGTAGCAACATTCCATGTAGAACCCCAAAGAGTAGCAAGATTCCATTCAGAATCCCAAGTACACAAGTATTGCCACACTGGGACAGACCAAAGGTCCATCAAGCCCAGTATCCTATTTCCAACAGTGGCCAATCCAGGTCACAACTTCCTGCCAAGATCCAAAAACAGTACAATACATTTTATGCTGCTTATCCCAGAAATAAGCAGTGGATTTTCCGAAGTCCGTTTTAATAATGGCTTATGGACTTTTCTATTAGAAAGCTATCAAAACTTTTTTTTAAACCCCGCTAAGCTAACTGCTTTTACCACATTCTCTGGCTGTCAAACAAAAGAGATCCTGACTGATGCACAAACTCAAAAAAATATCAATGCATACTTTTACCCACAGGGAGGGTGGGTAATGTTCAAGTAGATAATTTGCCTGGATAAATGGTTTTCAGAAAATTGTTTTCTTTGAGTTTAGTTTTCTAAGTGTAACCCAGATCTCGCCGCTAATAGCTCATGTCCAAATCCCTGACCCGGGTCACAGGACTAATCCACTCTCTCTCTCTCCCACTCCAGACACGGTGTCACAGGGGATCACACACACACCGCACTCAAGTCCCAATTCGCCTACAATCAAGCTTGGGAGTGGGTCAGTGGTCCAGAATAGAGATCCAAGGTGTTGGGAGCTTAAGAGAGATTTACTAGTGGTATTCCCTTCTCAGTCCAGGAGCAAGTGCTGTATTTAATGCAAAATACTGGAACTTCTTCAACCAGCTGGTAAACTCTTCAAAACTGTTTACGTACATTTGTCCATCCAAGATGATTCATGATAATCTTATGTACTCTACTACTACTACTACTTAACATTTCTAAAGCGCTACTAGGGTTACGCAGCGCTGTACAATTTAACATGGAAGGACAGTCCCTGCTCGAAGAGCTTACAATCTAAGAAGAGTGCTCCAATAGCGATCTACTGGAATACCATCTAATTGTGGTCCCCTTAAATTAATTGTGTGGAGAAGTGGCCTAGTGGTTAGGGTGGTGGACTCTGGTCCTGAGGAACTGAGTTCAATTCCCACTCTTGAGTATTCCAAAAGTAGACATATTTACACAGGCTCCTGTCCTTTACCCCTCCTGTTGTGCCAGAAATAAACCCAAGGCTGCTTCTGTTACTCCTGATACCAATCCAACTCCTTCGGGCACGGACCCTTTAGGCTGTTCTTCCAGCGATGCACCTCTCAGGGCTGCACCTTGGCCTTCGAGGCTGGATTCCCCTTATCCACCTAAAGCTCTGTCTTCTTCTCAGTTGGCAGTTACAGGAGCAGCAACTACTCCTGTACTCGGCCTGCATTTCTTTCACTCCAGGATCCCCCAGTAGTCCCAAGGGTCCTGGCGGAGGTACAGGCAACAAGACCTCAAGTACGACCTCGCAATCCCTTTTGTTACTTTGCAGCTCCACCCCCTGCTGTCACTCACTACAGAGAAACACTATCTGCAACTTCTCTGTCAAACCCTCCCCCGGGCAGGCCTCCAAATTCAAACTGGCAGGGACCTCCCTTCCCCCAGGGCATCTGGAAAGATCCAATACAACCTTTAGTAATACCCATCTCATGGCATAGGAGCCAACTTTTCAAAATTATTGGGGATGGTGAAGCCAACAGAAATGACCTCTCCTCTCCCCGAACATAGTCAAGAAGTTTCTTCAATATTGGGATTGCTCAAGCAACCACAGAGCTGGTTCCTGTGGCAGCTGCTGCAGTGAGTAGAGGGATTCAATGATGATACCTAAATCCTTTTCCTGGGTGATGACTCCTAATGTGAAACTTTGCATCATGTAATTAGAGTTTGGGTTTCTCATGTCCCCTTACGTTCCTGCCCGTAACGTCCGCTCACAGGACAAATCCCTCCTCTCAGTACCCTTCTCCACCACCGCCAACTCCAGGCTCCGCTCATTCTGCCTCGCCTCACCCTATGCTTGGAATAAACTTCCTGAGCCCTTACGCCAAGCCCCCTCCCTACCCATCTTCAAATCTTTGCTCAAAGCCCACCTCTTCAATGTTGCTTTCAGCACCTAACCTTTATACCTTTCAGGAAATCTAGACTGCCCCTATTTGACTGACTGTACATTTGTCCTTTACGTTGTAAGCTTCTTGAGCAGGGACTGTCCTTCTATGTTAAATTGTACAGCGCTGCGTAACCCTAGTAGCGCTTTAGAAATGTCAAGTAGTAGTAGTCTAGGCAGTCTTGCGCCTCTCTCTCCGCCTTTTCAGCTTTGCCCTCCTTGATGCTCTAGAGAGAGACAGACAGTGAAGCCTCCATTCAGGCTGCAAGTAACATCCCGAGCTCCAGCCAAATAAACAACTGAGGTAGGCAGGCAAGAACAAGAGCTACACCTTACCTCCTCGTGGTGGGCTGGCTGCGGGAGGAGGGTTGAATAGGTACTCTCTGGGTAGTGGGAGGCTGGGTCCTAGGATGCTGCCTGTTGCTGCACTCCGAGACCTGTGCTGGGTCCTATTTCTGCCGAAAAACTGTTCTTTTCGAACTTCAGGCCGGAACTCAGCACAAGCTGCGCACTAGCCTAGACACATTGACGCCGTCGTGCGCCACGCCAATGCGAATTGTCCTCTCATGCAGCGGGGGATCCTGCTCTCTTCTCCTATTGGCTGCATCAGCAGCGTCACTGTGCTGAAATCCAGACATCAGTCATCAGCTGCCAGCCACCAATCTCTGACCGGGACTCTGCTGCTGTGAGATTCAGTGGTGAAGGCGGTTAGCTTAGCAGAGTTTAAAAAGGGGTTAGACAGTTTCCTAAAGGACAAGTCCATAAACCACTACTAAATGGGAAAAAATCCACAATTCCAGGAATAACATGTATAGAATGTTTGTAAGTTTGGGAAGCTCGCCACGTGCCCTTGGCCTGGATTGGCCGCTGTCGTGGACAGGATGCTGGGCTCGATGGACCCTTGGTCTTTTCCCAGTGTGGCATTACTTATGTACTTATGTCCTCTACGTGGCTCACTTTTATTACATAGAGCAGTGATTTAACCTATTGTGATGTCATAGTGGCTCATTCCACCAATAAGAGCCAACCTCATTAGTGATGTCACAATGGCTTGATTGTATAGAATGTTTGTACGTTTGGGAAGCTCGCCAGGTGCCCTTGGCCTGGATTGGCTGCTGTTGTGGACAGGATGCTGGACTAGATGGACCCTTGGTCTTTTCCCAGTGTGGCATTACTTATGTACTTATATTTGCGTTGGCCGTCAGGGGTTGGGGGCTTGGGCTCAGGGGGCCTAGGGCCAAGCGGGGAGCAAGAAACTGCAAGTGAAGTAACAACATTGCTGCTACTGCCACCACATTTTTTAAAACCGCTTTTACTTTTTGCAGTGTGTTGCCGGGCTGGGGGCGGGCGGTGGCATACAGAGCTGAGAGCTCGGGACCCAAAATATTGGGGGTGCTCGAGCACCCACGTTTTAAAACGTGTCTATTTTAAGCCTCTGATGGAGTGTGTACACTCCCTCAAAAGGTCACATTAAGAGTTCTTACTTCTAGACAGGAGGGTGTAGTCCAGCCAGTGTGAAATAAAAACCGTTCCTATGGGCCCTGCTGCAGATAACTCGAGCTAATCTTTAGTAAAAGACCCCCTTAGAGCAGGAACAAGACAGAGAGCCCCAGAGCAGGAAGGCTGTGTCTGTGGAGGGTCTGTACCTTACACCCACTCATGCTATCACGATTATGTGCCTTTAGGCTCCCAGATACAGCCTCAATAACTCACTCATACTCTCATGCAAGTTGACATCTCTTCCAGGAAAGGTGTAAATGTGTGCGTGACCCCACTGACAGAGGTCACTCTCTTTGCCCTTCAGAAGGAGACTCCTTTTTCCCCTAGTCCTCTGTGTCGCACTGTTTCTGTGAGCGAGATTCTTTATGATGACTCTATAAGGTGCCTTACTTCCCGTTGCTGTGTCTGACAGGGTTAACTGTACAGCTAGAGAGGATTCAGAGGAAAAAGGAACTTCTGTATGTGCAGTGCTCTTGCTACCAGGTACTTCTTAGCCAGGATCAGGTGACCCTCAGGGGGAGGAATGCTGGCTTCGGCCTAACCCCTGGTAAGCCTTTTCTTGGTTGAGAGGTGCCCAGCTCTCCCACCGGTTGCCTTCTCAGGTGCCGTGGAGGACTTGCAGCTCATCTGCATATCCTCGGAGCCTTCGCCAGAGTGACTCCCAGGTCCGTTCCGATCCACTCGGCGCGCGAAAGCTTTCCTTCTAATAAGTTCTGGGAGAAGAGGATATTTCTCTGGTAAGTGAACAAATTTTGCTTGTGCTTTCGGAACTTGAAGATTGGGGTTTAAAGGAGGAACTGTAAGTTAGTGATAGGCTGATATCCTTAATACTTTAGCAAGTTTTAAATTACGGAAAAACTCAAAAAACACTAAGATGGAGTCAGCAGTCCAGCAGCGAGAGGGGTGCTATCCAGTCTTTTGCATTGAGTGTCACATGTATGATTATCTCCCAATTGGTGAGGTGTCATATGTGTGTGCCCGATGCAAAGAGCTCCTAGCTCTCAGAGAACATGTCCGTTCCCTTGAGGCTAGAGTAGCAGACTTGATGGAGCTGAGGGAGACAGAGAGGTACATAGAGGAGACCTACAGGGATGTTGTAGAGAAGTCCCACCTCCAGTCAGGTAGCCCCTGTGCTACCTTGGAGGAGGGAGGTCTCCTAGAAGGAGAGCATCACCCTGGTGAAGTAGGAAGTACTCCTGTAGCCAGGACCTGCCCACCAGGGGATGTATTATCCTTTCGCACCGAGGATATATCTCCAAATGTTGCCCGGGAGGGAAAGGTTAGGACAGCTGTTGTACTTGGTGATTCGATCATTAGGCATATAGATAGCTGGGTGGCTGGTGGACGTGAGGATCGCCTGGTGACTTGCCTGCCTGGTGCGAAGGTGGCGGACCTCACGTGTCACCTAGATAGGATTCTAGATAGTGCTGGGGAGGAGTCCGCTGTCTTGGTACATGTGGGTACCAATGACATAGGAAAATGTGGGAGAGAGGTTCTGGAAGCAAAATTTAGGCTCTTAGGTAGAAAGCTGAAATCCAGATCCTCCAGGGTAGCATTTTCTGAAATGCTACCTGTGCCACGCGCAGGGCCCAAGAGACAGGCAGAGCTCCAGAGTCTCAATGCGTGGATGAGACGATGGTGCAGGGAGGAGGGCTTTAGATTTGTTAGGAACTGGGCAACATTCTGGGGAAGGGGGAGCCTATTCCGAAAGGATGGGCTCTATCTTAACCAGAGTGGGACCAGGCTGCTGGCATCGGCGTTTAAGAAGGAGATAGAGCAGCTTTTAAACTAGAAATGGGGGGAAGGCCGACAGTCGCTCAAAAGAGCATGGTTCGGGATAAGGTATCTTTCAAAGATATCACCATAACAGGGAAGATAGAGTATCCTGATAGTGAGGTTGCAAAAGAGATTGTAGTAGATCGGGTATCTTTAAATAACAATAAAAATCAGACAAAGATTGCCAATTAATACTGTCAAGTACTAAGCATGATGTACTTAGGAACAACAAACATAGTTTGAAATGTCTATATGCTAATGCCAGGAGCCTAAGAAATAAGATGGGGGAGTTAGAATATATTGCACTAAATGAAAAATTAGATATAATAGGCATCTCTGAGACCTGGTGGAAGGAGGATAACCAGTGGGACACTGTCATACCGGGGTACAAATTATATCGTAGTGATAGGGTGAATCGGATTGGTGGAGGGGTAGCATTGTATATTAACGAGAGCCTTGAATCAAATAGATTGAAAATTCTGCAGGAAGCAAAACACTCCTTGGAATCACTGTGGATTGAAATTCCATGTGCAAAGGGGAAAAGGATAGTGATAGGAGTGTACTACCGTCCGCCTGGCCAGGACGAACAGACGGATGCGGAAATGTTAAAGGAAATCAGGGACGCAAACAAACTGGGCAACACAATAATAATGGGGGATTTCAATTACCCGCATATAGACTGGGGTAATGTAACATCTGTACACGCAAGGGACATAAGATTTCTTGATGAAATCAAGGACAGCTTCATGGAACAGCTAGTTCAGGAGCCGACAAGAGAAGGAAAAATACTAGACTTAGTCCTTAGTGGTGCTCATGATCTAGTGCAGGGGGTAACGATACGAGGGCCGCTTGATAACAGTGATCATAATATGATCGGTTTTGATATTGGCATTGAAGGAAGTGAAACTAGGAAATCAAGTACGCTAGCGTTTAACTATAGAAAAGGTGATTACGACAAAATGAGAAAAATGGCGAAAAAAAGACTGAAAGGAGCAGCTCGCAGAGTAAAAAACTTGCATCAGGCGTGGATGCTGTTTAAAAACACCATCCTGGAGGTTCAGGACAAATATATTCCACGTATTAGAAAAAAGGGAAAAAAGACTAAACGTCAGCCGGCGTGGCTAAACAGTAAGATAAAGGAAATCATTAGAGCCAAAAAACAATCCTTCAGAAAGTGGAGAAGAGAACCAACTGAAAGTAACAGGATAGATCATAAGGAATGCCAAGCCAAATGCAAAGCGGAGATAAGGAGGGCAAAAAAGGACTTTGAGAAGAAATTAGCGTTGGAAGCAAAAATACATAGTAAAAACTTTTTTAGATACATTAAAAGCAGGAAACCGGCCAAAGAGTCGGTTGGGCCGCTGGACGAAAATGGTGTTAAAGGGGCGATCAAGGAGGACAAAGCCGTAGCGGAGAAATTAAATGAATTCTTTGCTTCGGTCTTCACCGAGGAGGATTTGGGGGGGACACCGGTGCCGGAAAGAATATTTGAAGCGGGGGAGTCGGAGAAACTAAACAAATTCTCTGTAACCTTGGAGGATGTAATGGGTCAGTTCAGCAAGCTGAAGAGTAGTAAATCACCGGGACCTGATGGTATTCATCCCAGAGTATTAATAGAACTAAAAAATGAACTTGCGGAGCTACTGTTAGAAATATGCAATCTGTCCCTAAAATCGAGTGTAATACCGGAAGACTGGAGGGTAGCCAATGTTACTCCGATTTTTAAGAAAGGTTCCAGAGGAGATCCGGGAAATTATAGACCGGTGAGTCTGACGTCGGTGCCGGGCAAGATGGTGGAGGCTATTATTAAGAATAAAATTGCAGAGCATATACAAAAACATGGACTGATGAGACAAAGTCAGCACGGATTTAGTGAAGGGAAGTCTTGCCTCACCAATCTAATGCATTTTTTTGAGGGGGTAAGCAAACATGTGGACAATGGGGAGCCGGTTGATATTGTATATCTGGATTTTCAGAAGGCGTTTGACAAAGTGCCGCACGAAAGACTCCTGAAGAAATTGCAGAGTCATGGAATCGGAGGTAGGGTATTATTATGGATTAAGAACTGGTTGAAAGATAGGAAGCAGAGAGTAGGATTGCGTGGCCAGTATTCTCAGTGGAGGAGGGTAGTTAGTGGGGTCCCGCAGGGGTCTGTGCTGGGTCCGTTGCTTTTTAATGTATTTATAAATGACCTAGAGATGGGAATAACTAGTGAGGTAATTAAATTCGCCGATGACACAAAATTATTCAGGGTCGTCAAGTCGCAGGAGGAATGTGAACGATTACAGGAGGACCTTGCGAGACTGGGAGAATGGGCGTGCAAGTGGCAGATGAAGTTCAATGTTGACAAGTGCAAAGTGATGCATGTGGGTAAGAGGAACCCGAATTATAGCTACGTCTTGCAAGGTTCCGCGTTAGGAGTTACGGATCAAGAAAGGGATCTGGGTGTCGTCGTCGATGATACGCTGAAACCTTCTGCTCAGTGTGCTGCTGCGGCTAGGAAAGCGAATAGAATGTTGGGTGTTATTAAGAAGGGTATGGAGTCCAGGTGTGTGGATGTTATAATGCCGTTGTATCGCTCCATGGTGCGACCGCACCTGGAGTATTGTGTTCAGTACTGGTCTCCGTATCTCAAAAAAGATATAGTAGAATTGGAAAAGGTACAGCGAAGGGCGACGAAAATGATAGTGGGGATGGGACGACTTTCCTATGAAGAGAGGCTGAGAAGGCTAGGGCTTTTCAGCTTGGAGAAGAGACGGCTGAGGGGAGATATGATAGAAGTGTATAAAATAATGAGTGGAATGGATCGGGTGGATGTGAAGCGACTGTTCACGCTATCCAAAAATACTAGGACTAGAGGGCATGAGTTGAAGCTACAGTGTGGTAAATTTAAAACGAATCGGAGAAAATTTTTCTTCACCCAACGTGTAATTAGACTCTGGAATTCATTGCCGGAGAACGTGGTACGGGCGGTTAGCTTGACGGAGTTTAAAAAGGGGTTAGATAGATTCCTAAAGGACAAGTCCATAGACCGCTATTAAATGGACTGGAAAAATTCCTCATTTTAGGTATAACTTGTCTGGAATGTTTTTACGTTTGGGGAGCGTGCCAGGTGCCCTTGACCTGGATTGGCCACTGTCGGTGACAGGATGCTGGGCTAGATGGACCTTTGGTCTTTCCCAGTATGGCACTACTTATGTACTTATGTACTTATGTACTAAGAGGAAAGTATCAACTTGTGGGTACGGAGGAAAGACACTCCATTTGGTTTATTCTCTAAAAAGGAAAAAGGTTTGTGCTTAGTAAATTAGGTATTTTCTATAAACTACTTAACATTTATTCATGTGTTATGGGCGTGTTTACAATAATAGCGTAAACGCACATTTACTCTCTCTTTCATTTTCAAGGTCCTCAGACAAAAACGGCCTGAGTATCTAAAGGACGAGTTAGCCCTCTACATGCCTTTGAGGCCTCTCAGATCCTCTCAAGGAGCATCACTATCTGCACCCATCAGCGAGCCGGTGGGCAGATGAGAGGTAAAAAGGAGGAGACTAAAAACAGGGTGAGAGAAAGAGAGAATTAGGGTAAAAGGCAGAGAAGAGTAAAGTGGAAAAACCATAGATACCCATCAGCAAACCTTCTCAGGAGTAACCCTCACACTCTGGAACCTACTCCCAGAGGGGCTACGTCTACATCAGGAAGCAGGTGAAAGCCTGGCTCTTCTCCCCGACCTTTAATACATGTGGTGACTGACTATCTACTCACTCTGCACCTGTAACTTAGACCAGTTCCTCACATCATACTCAATTTGCCTTCAGTTTAGCCACTCATCTATTTATCCCCATGACTTTGTCCTACCCTGTTTGTCCGTCTTTTCGTCTCAACTGTCAATGTTTCATTGTATTGTGCTGGCATCGTTTTGATGTTATTGTATTGTTCTATTGTCTGCCTATGTCTATTGTGCTGACATTGTGACTATCATATCTACGTTATTTATTTATTTGGTGCATTTTTACCCCACATTTTCCCTCGTAAGCAGGCGCAATGTGGCTTACATTAAGTCAAGACTATACAATTCAATATAGAGATGGCACAGAAACAGAATGTGACAGGAGGGGAAGGTACATGGGATGACACGGCCAAAGGACAGGGGTGAAGAGACAACAAGTGGTAGAGGTTAAACAGAGGAGTAGTCAGGGGAATAAGCCTTGACGAATAAGAAGGTCTTTAAGGTCTTCTTGAACTGCTGATGGTCGACGAGCTCCTTAAGCTGTATTCTGTTCTCATTTATCATATGATTGGCCTACTGTGCTGTTTAGGTAAAGTGTTTTCCTCTTTAGGAAAATGCGTGGGATATTCTAATTTATTGCTGAGGTACGTTTTCTTGTATGAAAACCTAAGTTTGAAGGGGACTTTTTGGGCTTTTTTTCTGCTACTCGTAACAGGATGTCACGTGTTGAAGAGATGAGGACTAGCCATGGACATAATAAAAAGAGAAGTGTCCCTTCTGCTCTTGCATGAGGACAGCCAGAGCTTGTGGAGTGTGGTCCATTAGTCAGGAGACCTGGTGCTACATTGAGATGACCTTCCGGATTTCAGGAAGTTTTTCTATCCTTCCTGTGGAAGATCAGGGTGCTCCCTCTTCACCCCCCCCCCCCTAGTTGGCATGCGTAAAGAACATTTTTTTCACAATGTGTCTTATCACTGAAACGTTTGATACCCCAGGCCAGCTTTAATGCATGTGGCCACTGCAACATGTACAAACTGTCACACCAATAAAGTTCCCTGAATCAAAAATTCACTCTAGCAAAGAAAACCAGAAAGCAGCAGGCAGGGAGGTGCAGATAAAAATGTTTTAATCCCTTTAATCTTTCTCTCTGACAGGAGACATTGTCAATCTTCCTGCCTGTGACAGCACACAGCTTAATATCTCTTTCTGAAGTCCTGTGCTGAGGCCGCTGCCAAAATCAATCTCCTGCAGTACAGCAGCTCTTGTCAGGTATTGCAGGGCTAAGGCCAGAAACAAATGAGAAACATGCTAAAAATACAGGTGATCAGCTCCTCTGACCATGGATGAGCACAGTACAGCCAACAAAAACACTAGGAATCTCATAGGACTCTCTCATATCACAGGAGACAATGTCCTCCACTGTATCTAATGCAGATCTCTGGGAGTTCCTGCAGGATCTCAGAGCACAGGAGACAATGTCCTCCACTGTATCTAATGCAGGTCCCTGGGAGATCCTGCAGGATCTCAGAGCACAGGAGACAATGTCCTCCACTGTATCTAATGCAGATCCCTGGGAGATCCTGTAGGATCTCAGAGCACAGGAGACAATGTCCTCCACTGTATCTAATACAGGTCCCTGGGAGATCCTGCAGGATCTCAGAGCACAGGAGACAATGTCCTCCACTGTAACTAATGTAGATCTCTCGTAGTTCCTGCAGGATCTCAGAGCACAGGAGACAATGTCCTCCACTGTATCTAATGAAGATCTCTGGGAGTTCCTGTAGGATCTCACAGCACAGGAGACAATGTCCTCCACTGTATCTAATGCAGGTCCCTGGGAGATCCTGTAGGACCTCAGAGCACAGGAGACAATGTCCTCCACTGTATCTAATGCAGGTCCATGGGAGATCCTGCAGGATCTCAGAGCACAGGAGACAATGTCCTCCACTGTAACTAATGTAGATCTCTCGTAGTTCCTGCAGGATCTCAGAGCACAGGAGACAATGTCCTCCACTGTATCTAATGAAGATCTCTGGGAATTCCTTAGGATCTCACAGCACAGGAGACAATGTCGTCCACTATATCTAATGCAGATCCTTGGGAGATCCTGTAGGATCTCACAGCACAGGAGACAATGTTCCTCACTGTATCTAATGTAGATCTCTCGTAGTTCCTGCAGGATCTCACAGCACAGGAGACAATGTCCCTCACTGTATCTAATGTAGATCTCTCGTAGTTCCTGCAGGACCTCAGAGCACAGGAGACAATGTCCTCCACTGTATCTAATGCAGATCCCTGGGAGATCCTGCAGGACCCCAGAGCACAGGAGACAATGTCGTCCACTATATCTAATGCAGATCCTTGGGAGATCCTGTAGGATCTGACAGCACAGGAGACAATTTCCCTCACTGTATCTAATATAGATGTCTCGTAGTTCCTGCAGGATCTCACAGCACAGGAGACAATGTCCTCCACTGTGTCTAATGAAGATCTCTGGGAGTTCCTGTAGGATCTCACTGCACAAGAGACAATGTCCTCCACTGCATCTAATGCAGATCCCTGGGAGTTCCTGCAGGATGTCAGAGCACAGGAGACAATGTCCTCCACTGTATCTAATGCAGATCCCTGGGAGATCCTGCAGGACCCCAGAGCACAGGAGACAATGTCCTCCACTGTATCTAATGCAGATCCCTGGGAGATCCTGTAGGATCTCAGAGCACAGGAGACAATGTCCTCCACTGTATCTAATACAGGTCCCTGGGAGATCCTGCAGGATCTCAGAGCACAGGAGACAATGTCCTCCACTGTAACTAATGTAGATCTCTCGTAGTTCCTGCAGGATCTCAGAGCACAGGAGACAATTTCCTCCACTGTATCTAATGAAGATCTCTGGGAGTTCCTGTAGGATCTCACAGCACAGGAGACAATGTCCTCCACTGTATCTAATGCAGGTCCCTGGGAGATCCTGTAGGACCTCAGAGCACAGGAGACAATGTCCTCCACTGTATCTAATGCAGGTCCCTGGGAGATCCTGCAGGATCTCAGAGCACAGGAGACAATGTCCTCCACTGTAACTAATGTAGATCTCTCGTAGTTCCTGCAGGATCTCAGAGCACAGGAGACAATGTCCTCCACTGTATCTAATGAAGATCTCTGGGAATTCCTGTAGGATCTCACAGCACAGGAGACAATGTCGTCCACTATATCTAATGCAGATCCTTGGGAGATCCTGTAGGATCTCACAGCACAGGAGACAATGTTCCTCACTGTATCTAATGTAGATCTCTCGTAGTTCCTGCAGGATCTCACAGCACAGGAGACAATGTCCTCCACTGTGTCTAATGAAGATCTCTGGGAGTTCCTGTAGGATCTCACAGCACAGGAGACAATGTCCCTCACTGTATCTAATGTAGATCTCTCGTAGTTCCTGCAGGACCTCAGAGCACAGGAGACAATGTCCTCCACTGTATCTAATGCAGATCCCTGGGAGATCCTGCAGGACCCCAGAGCACAGGAGACAATGTCGTCCACTATATCTAATGCAGATCCTTGGGAGATCCTGTAGGATCTGACAGCACAGGAGACAATTTCCCTCACTGTATCTAATATAGATGTCTCGTAGTTCCTGCAGGATCTCACAGCACAGGAGACAATGTCCTCCACTGTGTCTAATGAAGATCTCTGGGAGTTCCTGTAGGATCTCACTGCACAAGAGACAATGTCCTCCACTGCATCTAATGCAGATCCCTGGGAGTTCCTGCAGGATGTCAGAGCACAGGAGACAATGCCATTCACTGAATCTAATGCTATGTACACCATATGTCTTGGAGTCTAACAATCCCCTTTTTTCCCATTGTCTCCTTCCAATGTTTCTATGTTGATGTCCCATTGTTATATTCCCAATGATATTCGAATGTCTCGCACAACTCTGTTCAATGTAATCCATAACCTAGTTGTAACAAATGTATTTCTATTATTCATATCTTATTGTAAGCCACACTGAGCCCGCAAAAAGGTGGGAAAATGTGGGATACAAATGCAATAAATAAATAAATAAATAAATAAATAAATCTTTGGTTGTTCCTGCAGGATCGCACAGTACAGGAGACAATGTCCTCCACTATATCTAATGCAGACCTCTGGGAGTTCCTGCAGGATGTCAGAGCACAGGAGACAATGTCCTCCACTGTAACTAATGAAGATCTCTGGGAGTTCCTGTAGGACCTCACAGCACAGGAGACAATGTTCTCCGCTGTATCTAATGCAGGTCCCTGGGAAATCCTGTAGGATCTCACAGCACAGGAGACAATGTCCCTCACTGTATCTAATGTAGATCTCTCGTAGTTCCTGCAGGACCTCAGAGCACAGGAGACAATGTCCTCCACTGTACCTAATGAAGATCTCTTGGAGTTCCTGCAGGATCTCAGATCACAGGAGACAATGTCCTCTACTGTATCTAATGCAGGTCCCTGGGAGATCCTGTAGGATCTCAGAGCACAGGAGACAATGTTCTCCGCTGTATCTAATGAAGATCTCTGGGAGTTCCTGTAGGACCTCACAGCACAGGAGACAATGTTCTCCGCTGTATCTAATGCAGGTCCCTGGGAAATCCTGTAGGATCTCACAGCACAGGAGACAATGTCCCTCACTGTATCTAATGTAGATCTCTCGTAGTTCCTGCAGGACCTCAGAGCACAGGAGACAATGTCCTCCACTGTACCTAATGAAGATCTCTTGGAGTTCCTGCAGGATCTCAGATCACAGGAGACAATGTCCTCTACTGTATCTAATGCAGGTCCCTGGGAGATCCTGTAGGATCTCAGAGCACAGGAGACAATGTTCTCCGCTGTATCTAATGCAGGTCCCTGGGAAATCCTGTAGGATCTCACAGCACAGGAGACAATGTCCTCCACTGTATCTAATGCAGATCTCTCGTAGTTCCTGTAGGATCTCAGAGTACAGGAGACAAAGTCCTCCACTGTATCTAATGCAGATCTCTGGGTGTTCCTGCAGGATCTCACTGCACAGGAAACTATTTCTTTGGTAGAATAACAAGTTTTTCTGAATGCAACATAGCTCATTATTTTTATGTCCTGTTAAGCTTTTTTATTTCTATTTTTTGTATTACTTATTTATTAGACTTTATCACCTTTTTGAAAAAATTTACCCAAGGCAGTGTAAGCAAGTATAACCATGACATAGGCAATAAACAATTACAACATTAGAAGACAATAACACATGGGAAGCATAATTAATGTGTATTACTAGCCTATCTCACTCATTATTGCCATAACACAGCCTAATCAACAGGCCCTTATTTTTGAACCCTAGGTAACAGAGGATGAATTGAGTTGCCAGTGTGCGAGGACAGATTTGAGTTCTGAGTTCTTTGGTTCTCAGCCACCTGCTCTAGCCATAGCCAGAGTGTGATCTGTAATTATTTTATTTTATTTTTTAATTGTAGCTTTTATACCCCGCTCTTTCCCGCTCGATAGCAGGTTCAGTGCGGCTCACAATGTATGGTACCAAGTATCACAGAGATAATACAATTGTATAGAGTAGGACAAGAGAAAGAGATGTGGGGGGAGGGACTGAGGTAAGAGTAGTGTTAGTGGTGTGGTTTAGGTTCATGAGATTAAAGTTAGGTCATTTGGATAGGCTTTATTGAATAGCACTTACACATGGGAATCAGGCCTATCTTTAGGGGCAGCCATTTGCACCAACTGAAACACGGCACAAATGTATTTGCCTACACTGGTGCATATCCCTACTATTCTATAACACGTGTTAATTTTAAGAACGCCCCTGTTCCGCCCATACCCCTCCCATTTCCACACCTCCTTTTCAGATCACATGTAAATTTAATTTACCTGCGTAAATGCCAATTAAATCTAATTAGTGCCAATAATTGGTTGTTGTTTGTTATTCAATTAAATTGTGCACACTCATTTTTTAGTGACTTTTATAGAATTTGGGGGTAAATGTGTGGTATAGTTCTACTTTTCACAACCTGCAAAAAAAAAAAAAAAAAATCCATCCCCTTAGAATGTTTGGCATGAGCTTTTTTACATCGTATTAAGTCTGCAGTTCAGATGTGACAAGAGGGTCTAGATAAAGTTTAGAGCAGAGAAACCAGGCTTGGTTCTGCCCGTATGTACAGCTACTAGTCCAGTGCAGAAACCTAGAATCTAATGGCAGAGAAGAACCCTAAGCCCATTTGCCTGCCTGCGTTTCCCAGAGACCCCATTACTCACTGCCTTTCTCCACTTTTTCTCTGTTTATCCCACATTTTCCTGAATTTGTTACTGTTCTTTTCCCCCCACCACATTCTCATTTACTCTTTTGGTATTTTAATCTTCACTGTTTGTTTCGGGTCTCCAAGCCACATCGCTAGAGCCTTCGTATCTGAGGCCCCCGGGACGAAGCACAAATGTCATTATGTGGACTGTACTTCCAGTTCTAACCTTGAAGGAGAAGTTTTCTCCTTCAATCTAGCAGAGCTGACACATTAATAACTTCTTGTGACACCTGCTCAGAAGTGACAAATGCGGCTCTGGACCTGATAGCATTCAGCCCCTAATCTGTCTTCCTACCTCTCGCTCTGCACGTTCTGAGTGATTCCACATTCTGTAGATGGTTCTTCCTGCGGGGAAGGGTGCCAGGGGGTGAGGAAATGTCTAACGCCTGGCACTGCTCGGTTTTGGGAGGAGTTCCTGATAGACCTGTGCCTTGTTCTTTCATTTCCACAATAAATCAGATTTGACACGACTATGTACATCACACAACATTTTTTTAACATATGGATTTTGCCTTATCCTCTCATCTCAATGTAATACTTACAAACCCGCAACCTTAAACACCCCAGGACATACACTCCCGATCTCAGACAGCCTAAAAATACTCGGAGGCACAATCGACCGCAATCTCACCCTTAAGAGCCAAGTAAAAACCGTAATAAAGAAAATGTTTTACTCAAAGTGGAAACTCAAACGCAATAAAACCTTTCTTCCCGAGGGAAACCTTTCGTAAATACAACGGAATCTATGCGGGTTGCAAAGAACAACTCACAAAAAAACTCCAAACCGCCCAAAACACAGCAGCCAGATTGATATTTGGTAAAACACGATTCGTAAGCGCTAAACTTCAGGAAATCATTAAAAACTCACCAAATAAGCCTATCCCTCCGATCCAACATAACTCCCCACACCCAGCAACACAACATAATCAAGGATCGTACTGGACAACCTACTATCATCATTCCCCTCAACCCAATGATGCCTGAAGCACATCTACCTCATCTGACCACAACACAATCTTGTATTTGTTACCAATCGTAACAGCAGATGCCTTTACGGTTACTTGTAAGCCACATTGAGCCTGCAAATAGGTGGGAAAATGTGAGGTATAAATGTATCAAATAAATAAACTTAAGAAGGCAACATCTTGCTCATCATACGAAAACATCTCCACCCCTATTGTCACCAGGCCCACTCCCTATCCCCCACAATATTCATTTCTGAGATCTATTCAATAGAATCAATATTTAGTGAGATGATCAACACCTAAAAAACTAGCCATAGATTTTTACAAAGATACTCAAATCCATTCAAGCCTGACCGCTGAATATGTGGTCCTAACTTTCTTCAAATAACTTATCTGTAAAGTGTTAGCTGTGCTTTTTGTGCATTCAGACTGATCTGGATAAAGTTAGGACTGCTATTTCTGAATTCACATTTGTATGGATAAATGATCTGGACAGCAGCTGAATATCACTGCTATCCACATAACATCTAATCACATCCTTACACACTGCTAATCCCGTTCCACTTTATATACTGTACATAACTTTGGCCATAAACCTCTACTTATCCTTGGGATTAAGTAGCATGGAATCTTGCTACTCTTTAGGATTCCAGATTCTTGCTACTCTAGGATTCTTCATGGAATCTTTTTACTCTGAGATTCTACATGGAATCTTGCTACTTTTAGGATTCCGGAATCTTGCTACTCTTTGGGATTCTACATGAAATCTTGATGCTGTTTGAGCTTCTATAAGGAATCTTGTTCATCTTTTGGATTCTAGAGTCTTGCTACTCTCTGGGATACTTGTGGCCTGAACTAGCTACTGTTGGAAAGAAGATACTGGGTTAGATGGAACCTTGGTCTGACCCAGTACAGCAACTTTTATGTTCTTATTGACTTCTACGGCTAAAGTTATGCCTTCAGGAGGAGGGGGGGGGGGGGGGGTCACAAATTTTAAAGCTATGTCAGGACTTACATGGCCCCTTTTAATACTGACCAAAATGCCCTTGGTATAAAGAGATTATATTGCAGTTTTGACTAACCTCCCTGGAGAGCTTCTCATCAAAGTGTCCTCTTCTCCTACATTTAGCATTTTCCCAGCTTCCACCCACCTCTTCATGATCAGAAGGATGCAGCTCTCCCTAGAGTTCTGGCTGTTGCAATAATAGCACTATTTCACTCACTCCTCCTCCCCCCCCCCCCCCCCCCCCGCCATGAGCTGAGAATATTACTTCAGTAGCCTCTTCAATGTCAACTGTCCCAACAGCTCCCAAGCCACAAATCAAATCCAACTCTCCAACCTGGTGCTGCGGTAATTGCTGGCTTTCCACACTTACTAACCCAGCATTTTTCAACCGGTGTGCCACGGCTGCTCCCCAGGTGTACTGCGGGGAATCCCCACCACAAATATACCAAGTTGCATCTTCCACCTGCGTCCTCCCCCCCCCCAAAGTCTGGCAACTGTTTTTATTCTTTTTCTACTCCCCCAGATGCTCTTCCATCCTTCTCATTCAGTGCTGGCAGTGATCAAGGCAGGCCAATCCTGGAAGCTTTCTTTCTGTAGCTCTCACATCCTCTGACACAACTTCCTGTCCCCATGCAGGCGAGAGCTGCAGAAAGAAAGCTTCAGAGACTGGTCTTTTTTGATCACTGACACTGCTGGCACTGAATGAGAAGGTTGGAAGAGCGTCATGGAGAAGAGGAAAGGAATAAAACCAGTTGCCAGTTCTCAAGGGGGGGGGGGTTGCGGATGGAAGATGCGGTTCAGGGGGGATGTGGGCATGGGTGGAAGATTCCGGTTTGGGAGGAGAGGGGGCACGGGTGGAAGATGCCAGTTCAGGGGGGTGGGCACAGGTGGAAGATGCCTGATTGGGGGTGGGTGGAAAAAGGAGAAAAAGATGCTGCCCATCAGCTGAGCAGAGCAAAGCAGGGGAAGGGGGCAGGCAGGGAAACAAAGATGCATGACCACAGGGCAGGCAAGGAGGGAGAGAGATGCTAGGGGAAGAGGTGACCCGGAGAGAAGAAAGAGATTTTATAAGGTAGTGAGAAGGACACTGGGAGAAAGGCTAGAGTAATGGAGGGAGGGGGAAAGCGAGAGGGAGAGAGAGAAAGAGAGAGATATTTGGGGGGGGGGGGGGGGGAGAAGCAAGTGAGCAAAGGGAAGAGTGGGAAAGATGCTGGACCCAAAGATGGAAACAGAAAAAACAAGAGATATGCCTGCCCTTGGATGAGGGGGAAAAGCTGGAAACTAGGAGGGGCAGGGACACAGGAGGAGGGGTGGAGACATAGTGGGCAGTGCTAGACAGGACAAGATGCAGAGAGAATGATGGTGGACATCGGAGAAATTTTTCTTCACCCAACGCATAATTAAACTCTGGCATTCGTTGCCGGAGAACGTGGTGAAGGCAGTTAGCTTAGCAGAGTTTAAAAAGGGGTTAGACAGTTTCCTAAAGGACAAGTCCATAAACCACTACTAAATGGACTTGGGAAAAATCCACAATTCCGGGAATAACATGTATAGAATGTTTGTATGTTTGGGAAGCTTGCCAGGTGCCCTTGGCCTGGATTGGCCGCTGTCGTGGACAGGATGCTGGGCTCTACTACTACTTCTATTTAGCATTTCTATAGCGCTGCAAGGCATACGCAGCGCTGCACAAACATAGAAGAAAGACAGTCCCTGCTCAAAGAGCTTACAATCTAATAAACAAAAAAAAAAACTAAGCAAATCAAATCAATTAATATGTACAGGAAGGAGGAGAGGAGGGTAGGTGGAGGCGAGTGGTTACGAGTCAAAAGCAATGTTAAAGAGGTGGGCTTTCAGTCTAGATTTAAAGGTGGCCAAGGATGGGGCAAGATGTAGGGGCTCAGGAAGTTTATTCCAGGCGTAGGGTGCAGCGAGACAGAAGGCACGAAGTCTGGAGTTGGCAGTAGTGGAGAAGGGAACAGATAAGAAGGATTTATCCATGGAGCAGAGTGCATGGGAAGGGGTGTAGGGAAGGGCGAGTGTGGAGAGATACTGCGGGGCAGCAGAGTGAGTACATTTATAGGTTAGTAGAAGAAGTTTGAACAGGATGCGAAAATGGATAGGGAGCCAGTGAAGTGACTTGAGGAGAGGGGTAGTATGCATAAAGCGACCCTGGCGGAAGACGAGACGGGCAGCAGAGTTTTGAACTGATTGGAGAGGAGAGAGGTGACTAAGTGGGAGGCCAGCAAGAAGCAGATTGCAGTAGTCTAAACGAGAGGTGACAAGGGTGTGGATGAGGGTTTTGGTAGAGTGCTCAGAAAGAAAGGGGCGGATTTTACGGATGTTGTAAAGAAAGAAACGACAGGTCTTGGCGGTCTGCTGGATATGAGCAGAGAAGGAGAGAGAAGAGTCAAAGATAACCCCAAGGTTTCGAGCTGAGGAGACAGGGAGAATGAGAGAGGCTCAATGAACCCTTGGTCTTTTCCCAGTGTGGCATTACTTATGTACTTATGACATGGAGAGAGAAGAAATGTCAAATGGACTGGAAACCCTGGAAAGAACAGAAGATGGCTCTCAGGGCTAGGGGAATAGAGCAGAAGATGAATGGGAATTGGGGATTGAGTTGGGGATTGTTTGGGGGGGGACTATAGATGGGAGAAACAGAGAGACTTTTGAGGGGATAGTGAGGATCTGGCATGAGTGAGACTATGAAATGGGGGGGGGGGGAGTAAGAAAAAGGGGAAGAACTGTGGGGAAGGCTGAGACATAATGGGAGTCTTTTACAAAGGCAAGGTAGCATTTTTACTGCACACTAATGATTAGCACACACTAAACACTAGTCCCTAACGTTTAGTAGATGCTAAAAATGCTAGTGCGCCTTCGTAAAAAGGACCCCAATGTGAATGACCTGGTAGACCTGAAGAGAAGATGAGAGGCATTTATTTATTTCACTTGTATCCCACATTTTCCCACCTATTTGCAGGCTCAATGTGGCTTGCAAAGACCTGTTGTGGCATCGCCATACAGGATGAAGTATACATTTGATGTTACAAAGAAGTCAAGGAAGACAACAGGATTTGATCAAGTAGTTGTGGAGAGATACATTCTTCTTAAAGTTGGAAGGTGTTGTGTCATGGTTAGCTATGGGTTCTCATGATAGGCTTTGTCAAAGAGGTAAATCTTCAAAGATCTGCGGAAGTTAGTTAATTTGTTGATCGTTCTCAGGTGAGTTGGAAGTGCATTCCACAGCTGTGTGCCCATATAAGAAAAGCTGGTCGCGTGAGATAGTTTGTATTTTAATCCTTTACAACTGGGGAAGTGTAGGCATTGAAAAGGGATGGAGGTCCTAAGAGTGGCTATATTAGGAAGGGGATGAGTCTCTGAAGGGGCTGAATGAGGGTGGAAATGGGGTTAAAAAGGTGGTGAAAACAGGCAATATGAGTGGGGTAGAGAGTAAAAGATTGAAAGCATTGTGTGGAGCCAATAGAAGAATGGAGAGACAGGGATGAAGGTGGGACTGGTGAAGGGATGAGATGCAGTGCAGAGTCTTAGATGTGTGTCCATCATATTTGTTAAATGAGGATCCACTGTCCTTCCCTTCCCTCCCCTCTCCTGACCCCCACCCTCTGCCTCCACCTGCAGTTCATTATTCATAGATTGAGGACGGAGGGAAGAAAGAGGGAGAGATGACAGGCTGGGATTTTGGCACACTTTATCACCAGTGGTGGTGGTGTGTGTGTGGGGGGGGGGGGGGGGGAGGGAACAAGAGAGAGAGAGAGGGATTGATACCAGATTGTGGGTGGGAGGGGGTGCCGATACAAACGTTGACTCACGGAGCAGTCCCTTGGGCCAGCCCTGTTTTTCCTAGACATTTAATGCATTCTCCAGCCCTGCCCTGTTACATCAGTACATAAGTATTACCATATTGGGACAGACCAAAGGTCCATCAAGCCCAGCATCCTGTCTCCAACAGTGGCCAATCCAGGTCACAAGTACCTGGCAGAAACTCAGATAGTAGCAACATTCCATGTAGAACCCCAAAGAACAGCTAGATTCTAGAATCCTAAAGAGTAACAAGATTCCCTGCAGAATTTCAAAGTGTAGCAACATTCCATGTAGAACCCCCAAAAGTAGCACGATTCCATTCAGAATCCCAAGTACATGAGTACACAAGTATTGCCATACTGGTACAGACTGAAGGTCCATCAAGCCCAGCATCCTGTTTCCAACAGTGGCCAATCCAGGTCACAAATACCTGGCAACATCCCAAAAAGGTTCTCTTGACCTTTCTTGACACTTCCCTGGGGTCATGGTATATGCAGAGGAGGGTAACACATAAAAAGAAAGTGCATCAAGATCAGGAGATTCAAGAGTTGATAATGAGACCACAGAAGGGAGCCCAGCTAACTTCCACGGTTGGCGGTGAACCGTGAATTTCATTGCGAGGGCCGTATCCGGCGACCGGTATTGAATTTCAGGGCATTTTTTGGCTGTTAAAACATAGCCGGTTAAACTGATATAGTGGCCAAAGAGACTTGCTATTTACGCGGATCTATTTGGCCGCTAAACTTAGCCAGTCAACTGAATATTGGCGCGACAGTCAGTGACTGGGCTAGCCGCTAAGTGGTAATATTCAGCCAAGATAGCCGGCTATCTCGTGCTGAGTATTAGTGTCACCCTGCTGCTATGAGCTTCACACAGTTTTTCATATTTAACCTTTTGTTTTTAGTTGTGAATTCGGCCATGATACATTAAACTGTTTTTAGCTCACAGGAGACAGGTTAGACATAAGATAATACCTCATCCAATAAAAGTATCACCGGATGAAAATTTTTTATAAAGAGTGGTATGAAAGTGTGGAGAGAATCAATCGACGTTACATATTCTCAGATAACACAGACAGGTAAGAATGAATGAACTATTCAATAAAGTGCAACCGATGAATTTGTTGCACTGAAATTTTGTTATAAATAATTAAAAATATTAAAACCATAAATATACAATAAATAATTAAAATTCCCTTCTGGATCCAAATTTACAATACTAAGGTCTGTCCCTCTTCCACAGAAGTTTTGTGTTCTTATAGTAGAGAGGTGTGGTAGCTGTGTTAGTCCACTCTTAAAGGTTATCAATAGAAATCAAACAAAATAAAACATGGAAAAGAAAATAAGATGATACCTTTTTTATTGGACATAATACATTTCTTGATTAGCTTTCGAAGGTTGCCCTTCTTCCTCAGATCGGAAATAAGCAAATGTGGTAGCAGATAGTATATATATTTTCTTACAGAAAATCTTTAGGTAAGTATTGCACACGAACTATATTAATGAACCTTTAAGTTAAGAAAAATAATAGAACTTCGCTTAACAATTAAATTTTCCTTTTCTTTACAGGCTGTACTTTCAAGGTAATAATAAAGTGTAAATTTAAGAGATAAACTGTACTTTCATGAAAAATTAAAGCATTTTCTCTTTTTCTTTTCTAGATTCCAGGTTTTCCCAAGGTAAGTATGAGTAAATATAAGTATTAGTGCAAGTGCACAGTATTTCTCTCAATTCTAAAGTCTTTTAGAATTAATTTTCTTTTTCTTTACTTATCTCTATTTTCCAGCTTTCTTGGGTCTTCAATTTTTCATCTGTCTTGGATGTCTTTGCCTTTGTCTTCACCCTAAACCTTTACTTCAAATAAAATTAAAGGAAAAGAAACTACCTCTCTTCAATCTATGTGTAACTATGTAAATGCCTGTCTATCACGGGAGCCTTAACTGAGTGTTCTAATAAATTTAATTTTCCCTGTGTCTGGTTTCCTGACTGACTCTAATAAACTTTTAATTCTTTAATCTAGCTACTGAGAGCAAGTCCTTTTCTCTAGATCAGCTGTGTCATTGAAGTTCTTCCAACATTCACACAAAACACACAGCTATCATTCACTTCACAAACAGAATCAGGAGGTTTGATTTAAATTAAATCCCCTCTTTATCTCTCTGAATATATGTGAACCAAATATCTGTCAGGTTCTGACTTTCAATAGAAAACCTGCTTGGCTCCAATAAATTCTACCCTATAAAAGATTAATATCTTTTAAAACCTTAGAGAATATTTTCCTTTCAGAAGTAATATCATATCAATTCCTGTAATCATTTATTTAAACTCACTAACGTATTTCTACGTTTCAGCACCTGTACAGCACTTTCTGAGGAAAATATATTTTAACTTTCTTGAATTATCCTATATAATAATTCTCACCTCCAACATTCTGAGGCTGCCTGGAACCGTGGATCCCTTGGAGGTGGTCTGGAGTTGGCGTAGATAATAGTGACGTCACACAACCCACAACAGATTGGCCAGTAGAAGGGAGAGGGGCGGAGCCACGATACAGGGAGCAGCGAATCAGCAGAACACGGGGAATGCACAGCAGCAGGAACAGAAGCCTCTCTCACACAGTCACTCTCTCAAACATACACACTCAGAGGAAAACCTTGCTAGCGCCCGTTTCCTTTCAAACAGAAACGGGCCTTTTTTACTAGTATTGAAATATTTCTCAAATTAACTACTATCAACTTTTAGGTATTTATCAAGTACTCCAAAGAAGAACTAAAATTCAGCTATTCTTCTCAGACTTTCTCTTCAGATTTATACAAACCTCCTTACAGTATTTAAATATTCTCAGTCATAGTATACCCAAACACTCTTTTATTATCTCAATCAAAACATTATCATTTATTCCTTTCCTTTCATCCTCTCAGTCAGGCAGCTCGGTAAACACCTCCTCTCTTCTTGAAGTGTCCTGTTGCTTTCACTCTGTTTCTGGCTAGGTTCCTTTCTAGAGTGGAGCAGCCAATCAGAAAGCTCCATTCAAAGACACAGCTCCATACTAACATTCTATTTTCCATTTTCAGTTAAAAATACTATCTAAAATTGTCATGTTTGGATTTTAACTACATGACTCAGGTTAGAGCAGGGGCCTAATGTCTATTATGTAAATTCTTTTGTTTAAATTGACCCCCAAATAACCAAATTAGAACCTTATAAAATCGGACTAATTTGCATACAATTGGAACTAAAATAAACCCATGGCAAACATTTACAAGCTTCCCCCACCTAAATTCTATCATTGAAACTTTTGAAATTTATTTTTAATACTTTAAAATTTGCAGGTGTCAGTGCAGGTCTCTGTTGACTTTTCTGCACCTGCACCCGAATTTGTGCTTTCGAGTTACTTTGGCAACCAGAACGCCTCCAATAGCCCCTCTCCTGCTTTTCCCATCAACCACCAGGACGCTTTAATTAAAAATGCGCTACATGCACGTGCTCCGCGGAAGTGCAATGGCAGCAAAAGCCCGATTTTGGCTGCGTTCATATTTTTATAATTAGGCCATTCCTGGGTCAAAAACAAGCACCCCATAACATTATTAAATAAAATCATTGGTGCTTCAGCGGTCCCGATGCTCCGGTACACCTCCAGAACC
Source organism: Microcaecilia unicolor (assembly GCF_901765095.1). Taxonomy (NCBI): domain Eukaryota; kingdom Metazoa; phylum Chordata; class Amphibia; order Gymnophiona; family Siphonopidae; genus Microcaecilia; species Microcaecilia unicolor. The sequence continues at coordinate 418,500 of NW_021963840.1, forward strand.
ATTGGGCACACTCAGGCTGCAGCGCACGCACCGCTGACATCACTGATGATGTCAGCGCAACCCCTCCAGTGTCACGGATGCCTGCCGAGCATTTCCTCAGCTCCTGCAGGCTTTAGGAAGCCTCGGTTGTCTCCCGCTGCCCATCTGGTACTCCTCAGAACAAAGGTGGCCTGGAAATGCGAACCCACAGCGGACCCGCCAGCGACTTCCCCCTGAGCCCCCCACGGGTCCCTGGTAACTTTTTAAAAAATTCATACTGGTTACATTAGCTCTTGCCGGCTTTAGGCTATTTAGCAAGCCGGCGTTATTCCTGGCCGGTTAAATAAATTTAAATACCATCCTGTCTGAAAATAGTTACTATTGTGCAAGCACCATTGAACCTTAACCTCTCCCTATTTACTTTAACCTCTCTCCCTCTGCAGTTTCCTAACCTATGCCACACACGTTGAAGTTTCAACTTTATTTATAACTGACTGCACTACCCATCGGTGGTCCCATTTGGGCAGTTTACAGGCTAAAAGATAGGAGAGCTTTGTATAAAGACAGACATGAGGAAAGCAGGAAGAGGGGAAAACTACAATGGTTGTGATAGGACTAAGGGAAGGGGAAAGCACATAATCCCACTGAGGCCCAAAGCACATCATGTGGAGGAGTGGCCTAGTGGTTAGGGTGGTGGACTTTGGTCCTGGGGAACTGAGGAACTGAGTTTGATTCCCACTTCAGGCACAGGCAGCTCTTTGTGACTCTGGGCAAGTCACTTAACCCTCCATTGCCCCATGTAAGCCACATTGAGCCTGCCATGAGTCTGCGTGCATGGACTGTTGAGGATTCAAGGCGGGCAAGATTAACCCGAGTCCCTGATGAAAATATTGAAACCCGCGGCGTCGGGCGTAATTTAGGGGAAGCCAAAGTGGACTTCAACAGAGAGACATGCAGTAATGTTCAAGATAAGTTTTTTCCTTTTTTCCTTTTTGAATTATTATATTTTGAGCACGTATACTTTTGGGCACGAGTGGAAAGTGTTTGCAACTGCAATTATTTATGGTTTAACAAAAGGGAATGCCCTATGAAGAGAGACCTAGCCACTAGGCAAAAAACTAATGAAATTGCCGTTAAGTGGTATCGTCCGAGGGTTCCCAATAAATATATAAAACATGTGAAATCTGCATATATATAAACACATATTTATAGTGGTATTTTTATAATTGTGGTGGGCATACACTTAGTTCTTATCTTTGGATGAGTGAAGAGAGAGCTATTCCACTAGCAACATTCCATGTAGAAGGCTGCGCAGGCTTCTGTTTCTGTGAGTCTGACGTCCTGCACGTACGTGCAGGATGTCAGACTCACAGAAGCAGAAGCCTGCGCAGCCACATTGGTGATCTGCAAGGGCCCAACTTCTACATGGAATGTTGCTAGTGGAATAGCAACATTCCATGTAGAATCTCCAATAGTAGCAACAGTGGAGGAGTGGCCTAGTGGTTAGGGTGGTGGACTTTGGTCCTGGGGAACTGAGGAACTGAGTTTGATTCCCACTTCAGGCACAGGCAGCTCCTTGTGACTCTGGGCAAGTCACTTAACCCTCCATTGCCCCATGTAAGCCGCATTGAGCCTGCCATGAGTGGGAAAGCGCAGGGTACAAATGTAACAAAAATAAAATAGATACTATTGGAGATTCTACATGGAATGTTGCTACTATTGGACATTCTACATGGAATGTTGCTATTCCACTAGCAACATTCCATGTAGAAGGCTGTGCAGGCTTCTGTTTCTGTGAGTCTGACGTCCTGCATGTACAAGCAGAAGCCTGCGCGGCCACATTGGTGATCTGCAAGGGCCAACTTCTACATGGAATGTTGGAATAGCAACATTCCATGTAGAATCTCAAATAGTAGCAACAGTGGAGGAGTGGCCTAGTGGTTAGGGTGGTGGACTTTGGTCCTGGGGAACTGATTCCCACTTCAGGCACAGGCAGCTCCTTGTGACTCTGGGCAAGTCACTTAACCCTCCATTGCCCCATGTAAGCCGCATTGAACCTGCCATGAGTGGGAAAGCGCAGGGTACAAATGTAACAAAAAATTAAAAAATAAAAACAAAGATAAAATCTGCAAAAAAGTAGCAAGAGAATGACATTAAATATTAGTTAAACAGATGTTTTCAAAGATTGCCAAAAACAAGGAGTAGCAGCTCATATTTCTCAGTTCCGTGGGTAAGGAATACCAGGCCCCATAGTAAAAGGACCTGTCCAAAATCTTCTTGTAACACACGCCTAACACTGAAGGAAAATAAATTGGACAGGAATCTCTGCTCTTGAGGATCTAATATGATTTGTAGATGAAAACAAACCAGTTATATACTTTGCACTAGTACCTTCAATAATCTTATAATATCGCACATGCCGATTTAAAAAAACAAAAAAAAAAGACACGAGCCTGAAAAAAAAAATGCAGATGAATTAAAAGAAGGAGTGAGTCTATCGTCCTTCTTCAAGTGTACCTTGTTACTGGAAAATGCTTTGCAATTCTGTGAGTTTACAAAAAGGTTTAGACGTGATCCTGGATGACAAGTCCACATTCTGTTATTACGCACATAGACTGGGGTGTGTAATAGGGAGTAGACTTCCCATAGGGGTCTGCACTGAACGTTGAACTCACCCATAGCCACCATTGTCAGAAAGAGTCTGCGGAGCTGGATGCACCCGAGCCTTTGGGATTGGTAGCATGGAATGTTGCAACTATTCGGGTTTCTGTCAGGTAATTGTGACCTGGATTGGCCACTGTTGGAAGCAGGATACTGGGCTAGATGGATCGTTGTTCTTATGTACTTATGCACCATTGTATGATGCAGAGAGGTTTTTAAATACTTGGTAGACTGCAGGGTGGAGGGATGATACTTTATTTGAATGACATAAGGATGAATAGGAAGCAATGAGGTTTTGTATAGAACTATGTTTGATGGCTGTTGACTACTTAAGCTATGTCAATCAGGTGTTATGTTTATTTCAGTAAAAACTGTATGCCACCAAAAGCTGACTTCTTGGGTAGAACAGAAATACATCAAAATAATACATAGAAGTTTATAAAATCATGAGAGGTGTAGGAGGTTAATAGGGGGTGGTTATTTATTTCTAAAAAAATGCAGGGTTATGCATGTGGTCTACAAAAACTCAAAGGAGCAGTGCAGTATAACATAAGAACATAAAAATAGCCATTCTGGGTCAGATCAATAGTCCATCTAGTCCAGTATCCTCTGTCCAACAGTGGCCAATCCAGGTCACAAGTACCTGCCAGAAACCCAATCTGTAGCAACATTCCATTCCACCAATCCCAGGGCAAGCAGTGGCCTCCCCATGTCCATCTCAATAACAGACTATAGACATTTCCTCCAGAAACTTGTCCAAACCTTTTTTTTAAACCCAGATATGCTAACCACTGTTACCACATCCTCCAGCAATGAGTTCCAGAGCTTAACTATTCGTTGAGTAAAAAAAATATTAAAAATCAGGGTAGAATATAATTTGTACCCTAATAACACTGTGTCCCATTGATTGCTCTCCTTCCACCAGGTCTCTGAAATGCCTTTTATATCTACCTCATCATTTAGTGCTATATGTTCCAATTCTCCTATCTTATTTTTAAGTCTTCTAGCATTTGTATATAGACACTTCAAATTGTCTTTTTTCCTTGCATCTACAGGCTGCTTTGAAGTTAATAGGGATAATTTGCATCTTTTACTCTGTTCTCCCATTAAACACTCCTGTCTTTCTTTCACCATTCTTAAAACCTCTCTATTGGGATTCCTCAAAGATACTGTTTAATAGTATCCTTCAAGGATTTTCCACACCGAACCATGCGCTCCTGGACGACTGTTGGCTTCCCCCACATTTTAGTTTAAAAGCTGCTCTATCTCCTTTTTAAATGTTAGCGCCAACAGCCTGGTTTCATCCCGGTTAAGATAGAGCCCATCCTTTCGGTACAGGCTCCCTCTTCCCCAGAATGTTGCCCAGTCGTAAACAAATCTAAATCCCTCTTCTCTGCAACATTGTCTCAACCACGCATTGAGACTTTGGAGCTCCTCCTGTCTCTTGGGTCCTGCACGTGGAACGGGGTGCATTTCTGAAAGTGCTACCCTGGAGGATCTGGATTTCAACTTTCTACCTAGAAGCCTAAATTTGGCTTCCAGAACCTCCCTCCCATATTTTTCTATGTGCTTGGTACCCACATGTACCAAGACTGCCAGCTCCTCCCCAGCACTATCTAAATTCCTATCTAGATGATGCATGAGATCCACCACCTTCGCACCAGGCAGGCAAGTGACTGGCGATCCTCATGTCCACCAGCCACCCAGCTATCTACATGCCTAATAATCAAATCACCAACTACAACAACCATCCAAACTCCTTCCTTCCTGGGCAGCCGTCCTAACCCCTTCCTTCCTGGGCAGAAGCTCCTAGAGTCATCCTCAGTGTGAGGATATTGCATCCCCTGGTGGGCTGGTCCTGGCTACAGGATTACTTCCAACTACACTAGGGCCAACTACACGAGGCCTCTCCAAGGCAGCAGAGGGTCTGGAGGTGGTATTTCTCTACAACGTCCCTGTAGACCTCCTCTATGTACTTCTCTGTCTCCCTCAGCTCCTCCAAGTCTGCTACTCTAGCCTCAAGAGAACGGACTCATTTTCTGAGAGATAGAAGCTCTTTGCATCAAGCACACAAGTATAACCTCTCACCAACTGGGAGATAATCATACATGTGACACTCACTACAAAAGATTAATATAAAGAGCCTTAAGATTATATGGTATAATGTGTAATTTATTTAGAATCTGCATCTCAGGAATTAATTAAATGGAATTAAAACTCCTGAAAACTCTCCAGTTTTTATCCTAATTAGAATAATTTATAAATGAAGATATGTGGTAGGGGTAGGAGCTGGCGAGGGTGGGGGAAAGAAGACAAGACTGAACTAGGTCCTGCTATGCCTTCTAGAGGCTATATGTTAATGCTGTGGCAGAAAATCAGAAAATTCAAGTTTTAGAACAATGGGGAAAAGGGTATGAAGACTATAGGGGATGAAGTATTTCTGTGCATGAAAAAAGATCAGGACTTAGGGGCGATATCTGATGATCTTAAGGTGGCCAAACAGGTAGAAAAGGTGGTGGCAAAAGCTAGAAGGATGCTTGGGTGCATAGGGAGAGGAATGGCCAGTAGGAAAAAGGAGGTGATGATGCCCCTGTATAAGACTCTGGTGAGACCTTATTTAGAATATTGTGTACAGTTCTGGAGACCCCACCTTCAAAAAGATATAAACAGGATGGAGCCAGTCCAGAGCAGGGCCGGCTCATGGGATAGTAATGCCCTGAGCCAATTTGTTGTGGCGGCACCCCCTTCTCCCATCACATTGCTTCCACAGCCCTCCTCCCTCCTCCCCCCTCATAGGTTCAACATCTTTCCCTCTGTTGGACTAGCATCTCTTCCTCCCCATCCAGTCTCTCTTTCCTCTCCTCTGTCTCCCTCCCTGTGGGTCCGGCACTTCTTCTTCACCTCTCTCACTCCCCCACATTCTTGTAAAGTTTACATTGATCACTACAGCAGCATGACAGGCTGCATTTGGCCAACCCCTGGGTCTTCTGTCTGCTGCATCTTGCCCATAGGAAATTGCATCAGAGGAGGCAGGACGTGGCAGAGGGAAGACCCAGGAGCTGAGAGAAGGTAGCCTATCATGTTGCTGCCGTTGCCATCGACAATGGATGCAAACTGTAGGTGAGAAAGCAGTGCTGGACCCATGGGGAGAAGGAAGAGAGAAGGGGGAGAGACCATACTGGGAGAAGGGTGGAGAAAAGGCTTAACTTGTAGACCAGATGAGGTCAGAGCCTGGGAATGTCGGTGTCCTTAATCGTCAGAACCCTGGGCCAGGGCCTCACCTGGTCCAATGGTTAAGTTGGCCCCTGGACCAGAGGGTGGCTATTAAAATGGATGATGGTCTTTATCATAAAGCATATGAGGACAGACTTAAAGATCTCAATATGTAGACTTTGGAAGAAAGGGATATGATAGAGATGATTAAATACCTACATGGCATAAATGCACTGGGGCTGTCTTTTTCAATTGAAAGGAAGCTCTGGAATGAGGGGGCATAGGATGAAGGTGAAAGGGGATAGATCCAAAAGTAACCTGAGGAAATATTTCTTCACGGAAAGGGTGGTGAATTCGTGGAAGGTGGAAGTGGTGGAGGTAGTGGAAATAAAGATCATATCTGAATTCAAGAAGTCATGGAGCATGGGGCAAGCATGAAGGCTCACTAAGAGAGAGGAAGGGAAAGTAGAGGTTAGTAGTTGGTATGTAAAGTGTTATATAAAAAATATGGTTCATCGTGGGATAAACACAAAGGAATCCTGTTTAGAAGGAATGGATCTATGGACTCTTAGCGGAGATTAGGTGGCGTCACCGGTAATTGTGAAGCAAAACCAGTGCTGGGCAGACTTCTACAGTCTGTGCCCTGATTGTGACTGAATAGATATGGATAGGCTGGAGTGTAAATTTTAAGGGGCTTCAACGTTAGCTTCAGAACCTTTAATACAAGAACAGTGCTGGGCAGACTTCTACGGTCTGTGCCCTGAGAAAGGCAAGGACAAATCAAACTCTGGTATACATATAAAGTATCACATACCATGTAAAATGAGTTTATCTTGTTGGGCAGACTGGATGGACCGTAAGGTCTTTATCTGCCGTCATTTACTATGTTACTCTTTGGGGTTCTACATGGAATGTTGCTACTAATTGAGATTCTGGAATCTTGTAACTCTTTAGGATTCCAGAATGTTCAGAACTTTTAGTACAAGAACAATGCTGGGCAGACTTCTACGGTCTGTGTCCTGAAAAAGGCAAGGACAAATCAAACTCAGATATACATATAAAGTATCACATACCACGTAAAATGAGTTTATTTTGTTGGGCAGACTGGATGGACTGTTCAGGTCTTTATCTGCCTTCATTTACTATGTTACTATGTTACTCTTTTGGGTTCTACATGGAATGTTGCTACTAATTGGGATTCCAGAATCTTGTAACTCTTTAGGATTCCAGAATCTTCAGAACTTTTAGTACAAGAAGAGTGCTGGGCAGACTTCTATGGTCTTTGCCCTGAGAATGGCGAGGACAAATCAAACTCGGGTATACATATAAAGTATCGCATACCACGTAAAATGAGTTTATTTTGTTGGGCAGACTGGATGGACCGTTCAGGTCTTTATCTGCTGTCATTTACTATGTTATGTTACTATGTTAAAGGCAGACTGGATAGGACATCATGGTCTTTTTGACTTTCATTTTCTATGTTTCTATGTAAATCATAGTAGAAGTTCCAGCAGGATCTCCCAAGGCAGGAGACAATGTCCTCCTCCATGTCTATTGCTGACACTCCCAAGGTGCCGAACGCATGCGCTGGGATTTTAAAAGTAGGCTTCAGGTCTTCATGGATATGTTTTGAGTGTAACAAGTGGCACATGACATATACAACACAGAAAGGTCTAGGTTCATACTTCTCTAGGACAAGGCACGAAACACCCGAAAATATCACTGGTGCTTCTCACACCCAGAGTAAAAGCCGTCATCACAGACAGAAATCTCAGCTTCTCTGGCTTCACTAGTTTCATCTGCAGATATAAGAACTTTCCTCAAACAGAAGCCACACCTCTAGCCCTGCATTTAGTAGCCAAACTCTGGTATCAGCGGCTTCTTTAATCACTGGCATAACTTTTAAATAGCGGGACTAATCCGTCGAGCACTTCATTCAAACCAGGAGGTAATTATCTTTTAATAGCTTTTGTTATAGAGGGGCCATCTTCCTGCACCTGAAGCATCAGCCTTTTATATTATTTTCCTTTTAATGCCAGTAAAATTATGCAGAGAACAGAAAGCACAAAACAGGAAGATAATTAATGTTTTATGCATCACAGAAGTGTTTCTTGTGCACAGAAAGTTCTGTCTTCTCAGAGGAAGGTGAATGCCATTCGAAAGGACTGAGGAAGAGGAGAAGGACTTTCACCACAGTTTTAATATCCTCTCTCCCTCTCTGACCTGGAGAGAGACGCACTTCAGGGGCAGAATTAAGTGGATAACATTATAGTTGCTGTCAGGCAGCTCTGCCCTCTTAATTCCCAAAGCATTATGGGTCCTGTAGTCTCAGTGTACTGCCCTTACTACTACTACTTATCATTTCTATAGTGCTACTAGATGTACACAGTGCTGTACACTTGAACATGAAGAGACAGTCCCTGCTTGATAGAGCTTACAATCTAATCAAGACAGACAAACAGGACAAATAAGGAATAAAAACAAAGAGTAGCAAGATTCCATTCAGAATCCCAAAGAGTAGCAAGATTCCATATTCCCAAAGTGTAGTAAGATTCGCAGCATGCAAAATCCCAAACAGTAGCACGATTCCGGAATCCCATAGTAGCAAGATTCTCTGTGGAATCTCAAAGAGTAGCAAGATTCCGGAATCCCAAACACTACTATTACTAGTACTTATTTCTATAGCACTACTAGATGTACGCAGCGCTGAACATGTAAGAGACAGTCCCTGCTGCACAGAGTTTACAATCTAATTAGGACAAACAGGACAAATAAAGTTAAGCGTTAAAAGCAGCATCAAAAAGGTGGGCTTTTAGTCTTGAAGATGGCCAAAGATGGAGCTTGACGTACCGGCTCAGGAAGTCTATTCCAGGCATAAGGTGCAGCAAGATAAAAGGAACGGAGTCTGGAGTTAGAAGTGGAGGAGAAGGGTACAGATAAGCGAGATTTACCCTAATGAACAGAGTTCCCTGGGAGAGGCCTAGGAGAGATAAGAGTGGAGAGGTGCTGAGGAGCTGCAGAGTGAATGCACTTGTAAGTCAATAAGAGGAGTTTGAACTGTATGCGGAAATGGATAGGGAGCCAGTGAAGTGACTTGAGGAGAGGGCTAATATGAGCATAACGACACTGGCAGAATATTAGTCGTGCAGCAGAATTTTGAACAGATTGAAAGGGAGAGAGATGGTTTAGTGAGAGACCTGTGGGAAGTATTTAGCTGCTAAAGGGACAGAAAAATAAAATCTACAAGCACAATGATGAAAAAAGAGTTGGCTACAGCACTGGACATATTTCTCTCTCTTTTAATAGACATAATCTTTGCTAGTTTTCTTTTGACATCCAAAAAAGTTGAAAATATCAAGAAATATAGACCATAAAAAGGTAAGACCCTGGGAGATGGGAGCCTGGGTCACCTCAGAGCCCCAACCACAGCCCCCTCCAGGTACCACCAGCCTTCTTTTTCAGCGCTGGACTGGGAGACAGGGCCTGTGCAAAAGAATTCAGGCACACCGTGGCTCTTATCGCTTGCTCCTTGAGGTGAGGTGATTTCACTTTGTTATCACTGAGATTTATTAGGGAAGGTTTTGTTTTAAAGTTACTCTTCTGGCTTCCCACACTCCCCCTTTAGAGGTATCTGCTGTGTGTCTTACAGCTGACTGGTCCTCAAATGACCTATTCAATTCCACCTCCCAGAACTGCACAACGGTGTGAGCTATGTCCAGTGCTATCAAGATCTCCACCCAGCCGTGAATGCTCTGGTGGCTCCCTCACTCCCCTCTCACTAAATAAAAGTGCACCTTTCTCTGGTCCTCCATCTAACACTTTTCAGCCCCAAACTCTCTACCTTCAGACCTTCCTGCTCCTCCCCCCAGCCTCTCTTCAGGGTTAGTCTAACACATTTCTCTTGTGAGCCACCAAATGCAACACAAGATATGAGAACACAACAGCTCCACAGGAAGCAAACACTGTAAACATTCTTGTGTACAGTGCTACTACTACTATTTAGCATTTCTATAGCACTACAAGGCGTACGCAGCGCTGCACAAACATAGAAGAAAGACAGTCCCTGCTCAAAGAGCTTACAATCTAATAGACAAAAAATACATAAAGTAAGCAAATCAAATCAATTAATGTGAACGGGAAGGAAGAGAGGAGGGTAGGTGGAGGCGAGTGGTTACAAGTGGCACTGCCAGGGGTCTGTGTAAGAAGGTGCCTCAGAAATACCTCCTCCTCCCCCTACTCATGTAAAGACTCACAGACTCTGAGCCTCTTCTCTCACTCATTAAAAGTGTGTCACAATCGTTTGAAGGCTCTCTCATTCTCAAACTCATTTGAAGGTTCATCCCCAACTTTCAAAAATAGACAAGAAATAAAACAGAACAAAAAAAAACCCTTCCAATAAAATCAATGCAGAAAATCACTCCTAGCCCACATCAAGAGGAAAGACAAAAAAAACCCCACCCATTTCTAAGAAATCTCAGTACTGGCACACACTAACTAAACACTTCAAACCAACCTATCCCCAGCTCAATAAGAACTGAGCTAGCAATGCTGGATGGAGTAGCAGAATGCTGGATGAGAAAAGTCTCCAGCTGAAATGATTCATAAAACATAACCATTACCCCCCAAAGGAGCCAGACATTTATAAGGAAACTGTAGGAATCTTGGCTCTAAGATGACGTCTCATTGCCAAGAAGGCCTTCCTTCTCAATTTTGCTCATGTGGTCACCAGGGGTGTAGCCAGAAGTCCATTGAGGGGGGGAGGGGTCCCAAAGATGGACTGAGGGGGTAAGGGCCCATAAATGTTATGTTTGTTTAGGGCCCAAAAATAGTAATCTAGCCCTCACCATGAGACTGTGACATCCTGCGGTTAAATTGTAAAATCTATTCTTTCAAGTTAGGTGTCGGTGACATCTAACGGTTTCATATATAGGATTTCATTAGCCAGTCTTCCCATGCTTTCCCTACAGGTTTCTTTGTTACCTTAACTACTAAAGCTTTGGCAACACACGTAACGTTGTCATGCCAATAAAGTTATCTGAATCTGATTCACAGCTGCCATGTTCTCTCTCAGCTTCCACTTAGGACTAGTCAGAGATGACGTGTTAGATTTTGAGGCTAAGCAGATCCTTTCTTCAGCTTTGCCTTTCATCCCTTTTTGACAAGAATTTCAAAAGTCCAACTACTTCTTCATCTCTGGATAATTCACTTTCCTCCAGGACTAATACGGTTGCTGAACCTCTATGCCACAGATCTGGAAAGGAAAGGCTGGTTGGAAAAAAACACAATGTACAAAAACTCCAGATTTCCATTTACAACGCAGCAAGGAAATGAAAGGAGTCCAAAGTCCTTCTGAGAAGTGCCGCTACATCACGGCAATGCTGCAGCTGGATGGATCGGAGCATCCTTTCACAGCCTCCAGACATATTTAAAAGCCCATTAGTCATGATCACAAAAACAAACTTATACCCTGCTGTTATGTTTTGGCTATGTACAAAAAATAAAATAGTACTTATTTAAGTTTTTGCATTATGTTCAATATTCTGAATTTGGCTGTCTAATAAGTGAGGGAAAGACAGCTCGCCACCGGTCCAACTCCTGAGCTCTCCCATGTGCCGTGTTGGGACAGGCATTGCAGAGACCCCGGTGTGGTGGCATTATCTGAGGCCTGAGGATCTACAAAATCAAGCCCCTGCCATGGAAAGCAGCCTGCAGATGTGTGCCCCTGGTCGCCTGCCTGAAGGGGTGTGACCAAAGGGGCTAGCCATGCCCCTTTGCAGCCCCTTTAGAGCCCAGAGGAGCAGGGGATTATCTTCCGTCAATATGGGGAACAAGAAGGAAAGCACAGAGCTCAACAAGAGTGGAGGAGTGGCCTAGTGGTTAGGGTGGTGGACTTTGGTCCTGGGGAACTGAGGAACTGAGTTCGATTCCCACTTCAGGCACAGGCAGCTCCTTGTGACTCTGGGCAAGTCACTTAACCCTCCATTGCCCCATGTAAGCCGCATTGAGCCTGCCATGAGTGGGGAAAGCGCAGGGTACAAGTGTAACAAAAATAAAATAGATACTATTGGACATTCTACATGGAATGTTGCTACCATTGAGATTCTGTTGCTACTGTTGGAGATTCTACATGGAATGTTGCTATTCTAGCAACATTCCATGTAGAAGCCTGCGCGGCCACATTGGTGATGGAATAGCAACATTCCATGTAGAATCTCAAATAGTAGCAACAGTGGAGGAATAGCCTAGTGGTTAGGGTGGTGGACTTTGGTCCTGGGGAACTGAGGAACTGAGTTGGATTCCCACTTCAGGCACAGGCAGCTCCTTGTGACTCTGGGCAAGTCACTTAACCCTCCATTGCCCCATGTAAGCCGCATTGAGCCTGCCATGAGTGGGAAAGCGCAGGGTACAAATGTAACAAAAATAAAATAGATAGTATTGGAGATTCTACATGGAATGTTGCTACTATTGGAGATGCTACATAGAATTTTGCTATTCCACTAGCAACATTCCATGTAGAAGGCTGCGCAGGCTTCTGTTTCTGCGAGTCTGAGGTCCTGCACGTACGTGCAGGACGTCAGACTCACAGAAGCAGAAGCCTGCGCGGCCACATTGGTGATCTGCAAGGGCCGCCTTCTACATGGAATGTTGCTAGTGGAATAGCAACATTCCATGTAGAATCTCCAATAGTAGCAACAGTGGAGGAGTGGCCTAGTGGTTAGAGTGGTGGTTTTTGGTCCTGGGGAACTGAGGAACTGAGTTCGATTCCCACTTCAGGCACAGGCAGCTCCTTGTGACTCTGGGCAAGTCACTTAACCCTCCATTGCCCCATGTAAGCCGCATTGAGCCTGCCATGAGTGGGAAAGCGCAGGGTACAAATGTAACAAAAATAAAATAGATACTATTGGAGATTCTACATGGAATGTTGCTACTATTGGAGATTCTACATGGAATGTTGCTATTCCACTAGCAACATTCCATGTAGAAGGCTGCGCAGGCTTCTGTTTCTGTGAGTCTGACGTCCTGCACGTAGCAACAGTGGAGGAGTGGCCTAGTGGTTAGGGTGGTGGACTTTGGTCTTGAGGAACTGAGTTTGATTCCCACTTCAGGCACAGGCAGCTCCTTGTGACTCTGGGCAAGTCACTTAACCCTCCATTGCCCCATGTAAGCCGCATTGAGCCTGCCATGAGTGGGAAAGCGTGAGGTACAAATGTAAAAAAAAAAAAAAAGGGGAGAATTTGGAGTTTCATGTACTCAAGGCCCTGTGGATCATCATGTGAGGTCACTTCCTGAAACAACAACAACTGGAACAATGAGTATTCTTTCCCCAAAAGTCCTTTTCAAAATTTCTGCTGAAAATGAACGTGCGTCAAAATAAAAATTGGCACATGTCCATTTTGGATCTGAGACCTTAGCGCCAGCCATTGACTTAGTGGTAAGGTCTCATGCGGTAACTGGGCAGTAATTATCTACGCATGCAGGATGACGATTACCGCCCATTTTCCGCCACGCGCCAGAAAATAAAAATTATTTTCCGGTGCGCATAGTAGACGTGTGTCAAAAATGAAATTACCGTAAGGGCCACGTGGTAGCCAGGCAGTAACTCAAAATTTACGAGCGCTGGACACTCATAGGCTCCTATGTAGCTTAGTAAAAGGGCCCCTTAGTAAATTAGTCACAGAATGGATATGTCTCTTGCTACCTTCCAATCGACTGCAGGGTCAGCAGTAAAAGAAAGCTGCTTGATACATTCTCAGCCAGATTTAATGGAGGATCGTTCTCGAATTAGGAACCTTTGAATTTTGAATTCTCTAGTGACTCGTTACTTAGTACCCATGCAACATGGAAAATGTATGCAATATCCTCAGGCTGATTTATTAACAGTCGAGAATATATTTTAATATTATGAGAAGTTCTAAAGTGACTAAAAATGAAGGTGAATTAGATCAGATAGTACCTGCAGGTGGTCTTGATGTGTCTCAGTTTTTGGACTCAATTCAAGACTTAAATACGGTGTTGCACCTTACTGGTAAAATGTCATTCTGAAGTAGAAAAAAATGCTGTTTTGAAGTTGTACTTTTTTTTTTTAGGGAATAAATAGAAATAAATCAAAACATAGAAAAGAAAATAAGATGATACCTTTTTATTGGACTAACTTAACACGTCTTTTTTTTTTAATTTTAAATTTGTGATTTAAGCAATTTTTAAACAAGGATTCACACTTGTTAAGGAAATACGGAGCAAATATACAAAGAGAAAATAAACATGTGCCAACAAAACAATTTTGAAATCCTTCTTAGACCACAAAATTTAGAGGGGGAGGTTCAAACGAAAACAGGAGAAGGAAATAAGAAAACTGAAGAGATAAGGCTTACTAGGTAACACAACCTCAACTCAGGATTCTCTAGTTGTGATCTTTCTCAAGTCAATGAAAGTCTTCAAATGTTCAGGAAGAAAACAAAAGGTGTATTTTACCCCCAAATATTAAACTAAACATTTGCAGGGATATGCCAATAGGAAAGAAGCACCTAAGACTATTACATCTTGCCATAAAGCCAAAAACAATTTTCTACGATCTTCTGTAGACTTCATCACATCTGGAAAAATCCATATTCTCTTCCCACAAAAAAGGGATTGCGAATTCCTAAAAAAATATCCTCATTACTGCATTTAAGTCCTGCTCAAACACAAATGATACCAGCAAAGTCATTCTTTCTGAAACTTCCGTCAATGATTCTTCCAATAAATCCAATACATTTCAAATTTCTGACCTCATTCCTTGAGACACAACTTCTGTCCCCTGACTCATAATCCCAGGTGCCCCACTCAAAACTTTAGAGGAAATATATTAAATTCTATTTATCAATGGCAGAGAAGGCATAAATTGAGTCTCCAATTATGATTTTCCAACTGCTCAATCTTCCTGCTCAATACCGTCTTATCCTTAACAATAGCTGCTGTTACATCTTGTAGAGCTTTAACATCTTCCTGATTCTGTGATGTAAACTCAGATTTTATAGATTCTAAACTCTTAGATAAACAGCTCACTTTACCACTAAAGATGATATTTCCAGCGTTGACTTGGCAACTGTTGCATCTACTCTCTTGAGAGCCTCCCAAATTTCCAGAAAGACCACCACAGGACTTTTCTTCCTCACCTCCACTTGCATAGCTCCACAGATATTTTTCATACCGCTAGAACTTCGAACAACCAGACCCTCGACTGAAGCTGTAAGAACTATTCTGGGGAGTTCCTCCGGCATCAGGTCAGCGGGACATGGTGTGCGGTTGAATTCCAGGGGTGAAAGAGTAACATTAAGCCCAAGAAAAGTAAGCTCTCCTCAGCCTAAATTCTCAGCAGACTGCTCTCACTCAGTCACTTTTGTAGGGGTCTTGGTGGCGAACCTCGCAATCGACTGCTGCATAGGAGATGAAGTCCTAGTCACCGAGGGAGCGGCCTTGACAGTCCCCTTCCTTTTGGTATGGGGCATATTGACACTAAGCAGGTAAGAATGCTGGTAACACCAACCAAATCCATGCTGCCATCTTGTCTCCACCCCCTCTCCAACTTAATACATCTTTTGATTAGCTTTAAAAGGTAATCTTTCTTCAGATCGGAAATAAGCAAATGCTGACAAACATCAGAACATATAAGTGAAACAAAAGCATTCCACTGACAGTCTTACAGGAAACGGGAGGGGTAGGTTAGGTGAGAAACAGGGAAAGCTGTGTGAATGAGACATGGATGGTTGACAAGAGGATGACAAAGCAGTAGAATTTTATGGGTTAATAATGGGACAGAAAAGCCAGATCTTTGTTAAGTCCTGTCTGGCGGGCGTCGAAATGTTTCATCATTTTGACTTCAAAGGTCTTATGTTCCTGGATTGTCTTCAAATTTCCTGTTAGTAATCTTAACAAGATCATTGATGCAGTGTTCTGGTTTTGTTAAGTGCTGTCCCACGGAGGTGACATCCTGTTTGACATTGTGATGTTTAATACTGTATCTATGTAAATTGAGCCTCGTCTTTAGCATCTGGCTCGTTTCTCCAATATTTATTTATTTATTTATTTGTTGCATTTGTATCCCACATTTTTCCCACCCATTTGCAGGCTCAATGTGGCTTACATTGTTCCGTCATGGCTATCGCCATTCCAGAGTAAAAGATACAATTGGTAATTACATACCTCTGTAACACTAAATGTCAATTCTCCTCTCATTTCCACTATCCATGAGATATTGTAAGCCACATTGAGCCTGCAAAGAGGTGGGATACAAATGTAATAAATAAATAAATAAATAAATAAAGAAGATGGGTGACAGTGAAATTAAGCAATCAGGTATAAAGAGATCATATTCGGAATAACATATAAAGAGGTAATGTGCTAAAGTTCGTATGAAGGATCGTTGTGGTATGCTCTGTTGAAGAGGTAGGTCTTCAGTGATTTCCGAAAGTTGATTAGGTCGCGCATTTTTTTCACGTCAAGTGGTAATGCATTCCAAAACTGCGTGCTTATGTAGAAAAAGCTGGATGCATGTGTTAATTTGTATTTTAGTCCTTTGCAGCTGGGGAAGTGGAGATTCAGGAATGTGCGTGCTGATCTTTTAGTGTTCCTGGGTGGCAGGTCAATGAGGTCTGACACGTAGACCGGGGCATCTCCGTAAATGATTTTATGAACCAGGGTGCAAACCTTGAACGTAATACGTTCTTTGAGTGGGAGCCAGTGTAGTTTTTCTCTTAGGGGTTTGGCACTTTCGTGTTTTGCTTTACCAAAGATGCAATATAGCACCGTTCTTCACACTTTTTGCATTTAGGACCCCTTTTATCAAGCCGCACTAGTGGATGCCGGTGCGGTAAAGCCGAGAAAAGCCCCTTCACTTTGAATGTCGGTATTACCGCATGACAGCCACTAGCGTGGTTTGATAAAAGGGGGCCTGAATGCTATGTACCACATTTGAAGATAAGTATGTAAATGATCCCTTTATGCTGAATGTTTTTCCAATGTGAGTGATTGTAGGATCCTGTGAGATGTGTTGGCGCAGTTTGCAGCTAGGCATATTGCAGGGACGTGTGCCATTCCCTTCTTTTTGAGCTTCTATTGGGAGTTTGCTTTTCATTAATTTCTGTTTCAAATTAGGCGGCTGTTGAAAGGCCAGCACTGGTGGGGCTGTGAATATCTCTTTCAGTAATTCGTCCTCCTGGAGTAGTGGCTGTAGATCTTTTATGATTCTTCTCAATTTTTCTAGCTCGGGATTGTATGTCACTGCAAGAGGGATTATCTCCGTGGCTTTCTTCTCTTTGTACTGCAGTAAATTTTCTGTAGGTATTTTAATTGAAGAAGCAATATTCTTGGAGATTATTTGGGGGGGTTGTAGCCTTTTTGTTTGAAGGAATTAATCAGGGTTTTGAGGTGTTTATCTCTGTTTCTTGGGTCGGAGCAGATACGGTGGTATCGTGTGACTTGGCTGTGTATAATGGATTTTTTTGTATGTGAAGGGTGGAAGCTGGAGTTGTGGAGATATTTGAAATTGAAAAAGTATTAAGGGACAATTACTAGGTACTATTCTTCAGACTATATATACCCCTTAAATAATAAGAATAGTGTATTATGCGTCAAATATTATCTCAATATCTATTTATTGCTATAGTGCATTCATCTCACTAGTATTTTAACATTCAAACATATGTATCGTTCTCCACAATGCTATAGAAACTATGTTATTAGGAGTATAATTACTAATAAATCTTATATCCTCCTAATCCATTGTTGTTCATATTTTCTTCAATTATACAAAAACACAATTCTAATATCAATAGTCCACGTGGAGCAATGTGCTGTGTTATATTTGTCCACAACTCTCCTTCACAATCCAAAGATGAAAACGTTCAGTTCTTACGATATTTGTGCGACATTCCCTTCTGTGGTCAACAGATTACTATGGGGCAGGGGCATAGCCAGACTTTGGTGGGAGGGGAGTCCAGAGCCCGAGGCGAGGGGGCACATTTTAGCCCCCCCCCCCCGTGCCATTGACCCCCTGCCATTGCCGACCCTGCCGCTGCTGCTGCCGCCGCCACCACCAACAACTTTGCCCCCCCTGCCGACGACCCTCTGAACACCCCCCCTGCCGCCAACCCGCCATTGCCTACCTTTGATGGCGGGGGACCCCAACCCCCGCCAGCCGAGGTCCTCTTCTTCCCACACAAGGCTTCCTTCTGTTTCTGACGTCCTGCACGCACAAGGAAGCCTTTTGCGGGAAGAAGAGGACCTCGGCTGGCGGGGGTTGGGGTCCCCAGCCAGCAAAGGCAGGTGACGGCGGGTTGGCGGCAGAAGGGGGGTCGAGAGGGTCATCAGCAGGGGGTCCAGGGCCAAATCTAGGGGGGCCCAGGCCCCCTAGCCCCACGTAGCTACACCAGTGCTATGGGGTCCTTTTACTACTTACCGCCACCCACTGAGGTGGAGGTAAGGGCTCCCTCGCTAATCCTGCAGTAACCAGGCAGTGCATGGCACTGCCCGATTACCGCCAGGTAAACACTGGTGCTACAAAAATAAAAATATTTTTGTAGTTCCGGAAATGGCGCACGCTGGAGGTGGGAACTCCTGCCGGGCTGCTGCGGTAGCCTGGCGGTACTTCTGGTTGGGCTTACCGCCACGTAGTAAAAGACCCCCCCCATATTTCCTGATGTTGCTAGACAAATGCAACTTTACAGGAATCCATTTCTACAGCTGAAACCTAGAGTTTTGGCATTATGAGTTACCCTTTTCCTTACATTTCCCTGCAAGTGTCTGGTTACTTATGGAAATAAGCTCAAAACACGGCAGCTAGGTTTATATTCGGAAAAACGTGATTTGAAAGTGCAAAACCCCTCTGCGAAAAACTACACTGGCTCCCAATCAAAGAACGCATTGCCTTCAAAATCTGTACCCTGGTCTACAGTGAAGCCCCGGGATACATGACAGACTTGATCGACTTACCAACTAGAAACACATCAGAATCAACACGAACGTACCTAAATCTGCACTACCCAAGCTGCAAAGGACTTAAATACCAATCAACTTACGCATCCAGCTTTTCCTACATAAGCACACAATTATGGAATGCACTATCAAAAGCCTTGAAAACGACGTACAACCACCTAAACTTCCGGAAATCATGAAAAACTAACCTGTTCAAAAAGGCATAACCTACCGATCCAACGTAAATGCCTGATCCCTGCAACACAACACAACAAAAGTACATAATGGACAAAACTCAACTCTTCCGTTGTACGATTCCCTAATGTAGCTGTGTCACATGAACTTTATCTTACCACAACATCACTTTGTCTTTGTTCTCACCGGAGTCTGCAAACGCCTCTCCGGTACTATGTAAGCCACTTTGAACCTACAAATAGGTGAGAAAATGTGGGATACAAATGTAACAAATAAAAATAAGCATGTCTTTACTGACCCTACCTGTTTGCAGAAGGTTGAAGAAGAAGTGGAAGAAATTAAAGAATGATCGGCGGGGGTGGGGGGGGGGGGGGGGTGGGGGTGGGGGTTGATTGGAAGAATCAAATTAAGTGATGTAAGTTAGTTAACTAATAAGGCAAAAAAACAGTTGAGGATATAATAAAACAGTCAGATAATTTGGTGAAATCAAATTTTAAGGTTTTTTTCTGACTTGACTAGTCTAGATTCAATATCCTCTGTACCAAATTCTCTGCAACCTTCAGCTGATAATTTGGCTAATTCTTTTTCAATCCAATGTAGATAAGACACGCCAACCCTTCAGTCCACATGTACTAAAGATATTGCTTGAGTTGTCGTCGAGGCATAGTGTGGACAAAGTTCCAGGCAATAGGTATTGGCTTTGAATCTGAAGTTGGGTCTTTTATTCCCCAAGCATAGAAGGGGTTTAGCTATAAGTAAACTTGTCTCACTTTAACAGTTTACAACATGACACCATGCAGAATGAGCTCTCTAATCAGGAGAGAGGGCACTAGGCAACCCTTGGGTCAAAGAAATGCTTATGGTGTTGCTGCACCGATCAAAGAATCATTATAGAAAATCAAGCCAAAATCCAGAAGACTCATGGCATTAGTGAGCTCTAATCCTGCACTGATCAACTCACTATGGGACCCTGCTGATACTGTAAGTGCATGGTGGAATGACATATTTTCAATGAATGAAGCTACAGAATATTTTCTATAGGCTGAAAGATCAGACTGTACAAAGAAGAGCAAGAAAATGAAAATGTATGCATGACTTTTGGCCTCAAAGCTTAGATTTTCCTCACACTTCAGTGTCAGAAAGGCTCAGGAGTAGCCTAGTGGTTAGTGCAGCGGACTCTGATCCTGGGGAACTGGGTTTGATTCCCAATGCAGCTCCTTGTGACTCTGGGAAAGTCACTTAACCTTCCATTGCCCCTGGTACAAAATAAGTACCTGAATATATGTAAACTGCTTTGAATGTAGTTGCAAAAACCTCAGAAAGGCGGTATATCAAGTCCCATTTCCCACATGGAATGTTGCTACTATTGGAAATTCTAGATGGAATGTTGCTACTATTTGAGATTCTACATGGAATGTTGCTACTATTGAGATTCTGTTGCTACTATATGAGATTCTACATGGAATGTTGCTACTATTGAGATTCTGTTGCTACTATTTGAGATTCTGCATGGAATGTTAATGTTGCTATTCCACTAGGAACATTCCATGTAGAAGCCTGCCCTTGCAGATCAGTCATGTGGTCGTGCAGCCTTCTGTTTCTGTGAAACAGAAGCCTGCGTGGCCGCATTGCTGATCTGCAAGGGCAGGCTTCTACATGGAATATTGCTAGTGGAGGAGTAGCCTAGTGGTTAGTGCAGCAGACTCTGATCCTGGGGAACTGGGTTTGATTCCCACTGCAGCTCCTTCTGACTCTGGGCAAGTCACTTAACCCTCCATTGTCCCAGGTACGAATAAGTACCTGTATATACTACGTAAACCACTTTGACTGTAGTTGCAAAAACCACAGAAAGGTGGTATATCAAGTCCTATTTCCCTTTGCCTATTTGAGATTCTACATGGAATGTTGATGTTGCTACTACTTGAGATTCTACAGGGAATGTTGCTACTATTTGAGGTTCTACAGGGAATGTTGCTACTATATGAGATTCTACAGCAAATGTTGCTAGTGGAAGAGTAGCCTAGTGGTTAATGCAGCAGACTTTGATCCTGGGGAACTGGGTTCAAATCCCACTGCAGGTCCTTGTGACTCTGGGCAAGTCACTTCACCCTCCATTGCCCCAGGTAAGAATAAGTACCTGTGTATACTATGTAAACCACTTTGAATATAGTTGCAAAAACCACAGAAAAGCAGTATATCAAGCCCCATTCCCATTCCCCTCTCATTCAAGATTAGTCTTTTAATTTTAAAGGAGCTTCTTTAAGCACCAGTGTGAAATACGTCATGTAGCTACAGAGATCTTTCATGCCATGCCAGAAGAAAGTAAAATCTACAGACCAGTCTTAGGTTTAAGTGGCTTTCTCAAGACAAAACATCTTCCCTCGTACAGTTGTTAGAAATAATTTATTCTTCCTGAGGTGAATTACTCATAATTTCTGTCAGCCCGAGAACACAGTGCTGCCCTTTTCACGTGCTGTCTGCCTGCATTCTCCACATTTATCTTCTCATTCTGAAGTTAAATGACATGCAGGATTACTAAATCAATTAACCCCGCACTGTCCTTTACTCATAGGATCATTCCTACATGAAGAAGACATATCATGCCTGCCTTTTCTCCTTCAATTAGTGCCCTGTAGGCTAAAAGGATTCTTGGGAGGAGGGGAATGAGCAGATGGGGCTGTAGTGTCAAGGATACAGCCTTGAACTACCGGTTGAAAGAGCAGGATAATCCCTTCCCTATCACTGTCAGACCCTACTCATGGTCAAGCCACTTTATCTGCAAGGGTTTTGGTTCCAATTCCAGCTCTGCCACTGATTCTCTGTGTGACTCTTCTCATGGTCAAGTCATTTCATTTTTCAGAGTTTTGGTTCTAATCCTGTCTCTGCCACTTACGCTATGGGATTCTTCTCAAGATCAAATCACTTTATTTTCTGGGGGTTTGGATCTAATCCCAGCCCTGCCACTGACTGTGTGACTCTTTTCATAGTCGTCATGTTATTTGCCAGGGTTTGTTCTAATCCCAGCTCTGCCACTGATTCTCTGTGTGACTCTTCTCATGGTCAAGTCATTTCATATGCGGGGGTTTTGGTTCTAATCTGGCTCTGCCACTTACTCTATGTGATTCTTCTCAAGGTCAAATCACTTTATTTTCTGGGGGTTTGGATCTAATCCCAGCCCTGCCACTGACTGTGTGACTCTTTTCATAGTCGTCATGTTATTTGCCAGGGTTTGTTCTAATCCCAGCTCTGCCACTGATTCTCTGTGTGACTCTTCTCATGGTCAAGTCATTTCATTTTTGGGGGTTTTGTTTCTAATCCCGGCTCTGCCACTTATTCTATATGATTCTTCCCAAGGTCAAGTCACTTTATTTTCTGGGGTTTGGGATCTAATCCCAGCCCTGCCACTGACTGTGTGACTCTTTTCATAGTCGTCATGTTATTTGCCAGGGTTTGTTCTAATCCCAGCTCTGCCACTTACTCTCTGTGTGACGACTGTTTTCATGGTCAAGTCACTTTATTTGCAGGGTTTTGGTTCTAATCCCAGCTCTGCCAATGTCTCTGATCTGACCACGGTCATGATTAAGTCACTTTAGTTGCTGGGTTTTAATTCTAATCCCAGTTCTGCCATTGACTCTGTGACTCTGTCACGGTCATGACGCTTTATCTGCCAGAGTTTTGGTTCTAATCATAGCTCTGTCAGTGTTTCTCTGTCTGACCCTGATCGTGATCAATCACTTTATTTGCTGAGGTTTTGGCTCTAATCCCAGCTCTGTCACAGACTCTGTCTGACCCTGCTCAGGTCCCTTGTCTTCAGTTCTGATCCTAATTCTGCCATTAACTCTTTTAGGCTGGATTTTTAGCCCCTCCTTCCAAATAAAGCTCAAGGTGACTTACACCAATATAAGAAAGTCCCTGCTTTCAAACAGTTTATAATCTAACTGAATACTGTACCTGCAGCAATGGGAGAGAAAATGACTTGCCCAAGGTCACAAAGAGGGGCATAATCGAATGGGGCTGGCCATCTACAAGGGCGGCCATCTCTAACGCCGGCCCTGTAAAGCGATGTATCTGACTGTATTATCGAAACAAGATGGCCGGCCATCTTTTGTTTCAATAATACGTTCAGGGCCAGCCAAATCTCAACATTTGGGCCTTCCTTAGAGATCGCAGGCGTTAGAGATGGCCGCCCTTCTCGTTCAAAAATAAGCAGAAAGGAATGTCACCGTAGGGAGAGGACTGTCTCATCATTGGTGAGGAACTGTGCTCAGTTTTATTTGTAGTCTGTATGTGAAATGACCTTACCTCCCTGGACTTCACTTTACCCAGTGAAAATAATCAGTTTCTCCTTCCTTCCTCTCTTTGGGCGTATTTGTGCAGTGCTGGTGCCAGGAATATGCCATGGGAGAGGGGTGGAGGTGGGGTGGCTGCATACAAGTTCTCAAAACGCCCACACTTAAAGCTTGCAGATAGAGACCCTCTTTGGCTATAAATGAGGCTGCCCTTAAATATGCAACTTCAAAAACTCCCATGCAAGGTATTAATTTATTTATTTATAAGGATTTATTTACTGCCTTTTTGAAGGAATTCACTCAAGGCGGTGTACAGTAAGAATAGATCGAACATGAGCAATAGGCAATTACAGCAGTAAAAATATTCAAAAACAATACAAAGTATGGCATGGTATACTACTTGCAATGACAATGCAATACGTAATAGAACATTATAATTGGTAGTGAAGGGTAAGGCAAAGTTGATAAATATAGATGAGTAAGAAAGTAGGAAGAATTAGAAAGTAAGGTGATTGATTTGAAGAAAGTTGCACGTGAGGTCAGAGAGATGGTTAAATATGATCTCAGCTAGGGTAGGAGTGGATAAACATGTCCGGCTGCAGTATGTGCAGCCCGAGTCAATCCTTGTGTGTGTGAGTGAGACTAACAAGTTACTTACTTCTTCCAATAAAGGCTTGGTTGAAGAGCCAAGCTTTCACCTGCTTCCTGAAGTAGAGATAGCCTTTGCATTTCAGAGTATGGGGGCTTCTGCATTCCAGGCAGTCATTAATTATTTGTTTGTTGCATTTGTATCCCACATTTCCCCACCTATTTGCAGGCTCAATGTAGCTTACATTATGCCTAAGTGGCGATCGCCATTTCCGGAGAGAGGAATACAAATTTCATAACTGATAGAGTAATTTATAGAGTAAGTTAGACAGCAATTTGTAGAGTGTTCATTTCAGTATGAGAAGTAGCACGGCCAGGGCTTTTTTTGAGGGGATACTTGGGGGTACTGAGTACCAGCACCTTTTCCATTGTCTGCTAAAATTGACCCATGGACCCCAAGTTTTAATGAAAGAGCTCAGGCTCTACACACCAATTCTGCCTTGTCATAGATTCTGTGACTGGTTGCAGGGGGCCTGGCTATTGTGTGTGTGTGGGGGGGGGGGGGGGGGGCTGGCTATTGTGGAATGGGTCCCTCAGTGATCACCCCACCCCTGAAGGGTGGCCTAGCATTTGAGTACCGGCACCTCATTTGCTAGAACAAACGCACTGGATAAAGGGACCCACGTGTAGGTGATCAGGCCATTGTGACATCACTGATGAGGTTGGCTGTTAGCCATTGGTGGAATGAGGCATTATGACATCACATTATCAAAAGTGAGCCAAGTATAGAACAATCAATCTAATGACAAGTTAACAGTAAAATAACATGTCTTAACAATAACTCATGTTGATAAGCCCCCTAAATGAAAGAAAATAGAGATGCCTGTAGAAATCAAAATCACTGCTACATGTGATAAAAGCAGGGCTTTTTTGAGGGGGTACTGAATACCGGCACCTTTTCCATTGTCTTCTAAAATTGACCCATGGACCCCCAAGTTTTAATGAAAGAGCTCAGGCTCTACACACCAATTCTGCCTTGTCATTGATTCTGTGACTGGTTGCAGGGGACCTGCCTATTGTGGGGTGGGTCCCTCAGTGATCACCCCACCACCCCTGAAGGGTGGCCTGGCATTTGAGTACCGGCACCTTTTTTGCTAGAAAACATACACTGAGCACGGCAGTTCATAAACGTTCACTAGTGATAGAGTGGTTGAAGCAATCATGTGTAGAAAAGTTCGGTTTTGTCAAGTTTTGGTAGAGTTTCTTTTCCTGGTGTTTAGGATGGATCTTTGTGATATGCCTTTTTGAACAAGTTAAAGGAAAAAGGTGCACTGCTGTATCACTATTCTACCCAGGAATGGTATTCTGCCCCATTCTTTTGGGTAAATATTATTTTATGACCACTCCTTTTCCTGTAATGATTTACTTTTTTTTTTTTGTACTTAGGGGCCCTTTTTGATTTTTGCAACAATTTTTTCCCCAATATAGATATATTTTGTTCCTGAATTTTGCAGTATAAATAAAACTGAACGTATTACCATGGAGCGTTTGTCAATAGCCCATGGAGCAGAAAACTACTAGGAGTGGCCTAGTGGTTAGGGTGGTGGACTTTGGTCCTGGGGAACTGAGGAACTGAGTTTGATTCCCACTTCAGGCACAGGCAGCTCCTTGTGACTCTGGGCAAGTCACTTAACCCTCCATTGCCCCATGTAAGCCGCATTGAGCCTGCCATGAGTGGGAAAGAGCAGGGTACAAATGTAACCAAAATAAAATAGATACTATTGGAGATTCTACATGGAATGTTGCTATTCCACTAGCAACATTCCATGTAGAAGGCTGCGCAGGCTTCTGTTTCTTTGAGTCTGACGTCCTGCACGTATGAGCAGGACGTTAGACTCACAGAAGCAGAAGCCTGCGTGGCCACATTGGTGATCTGCAAGGGCCGACTTCTACATGGAATGTTGCTAGTGGAATAGCAACATTCCATGTAGAATCTCAAATAGTAGCAACAGTGGAGGAGTGGCCTAGTGGTTAGGGTGGTGGACTTTGGTCCTGAGGAACTGAGTTTGATTCCCACTTCAGGCACAGGCAGCTCCTTGTGACTCTGGGCAAGTCACTTAACCCTCCATTGCCCCATGTAAGCCGCATTGAGCCTGCCATGAGTGGGAAACCGCAGGGTACAAATGTAACAAAAAAAAAAATAGATAATATTGGAGATTCTACATGGAATGGAATGTTGCTACTATTGGAGATTCTACATGGAATGGAATGTTGCTACTATTGGAGATTCTACATGGAATGTTGCTATTCTATAACATTCCATGTAGAAGGCTGCGCAGGCTTCTGTTTCTGTGAGTCTGACTCACAGAAGCAGAAGCCTGCGCGGCCACATTGGTGATCTGCAAGGGCTGACGTCTAGTGGAATAGCAACATTCCATGTAGAATCTCAAATAGTAGTAACAGTGGAGGAGTGGCCAAGTGGTTAGGGTGGTGGACTTTGGTCCTGGGGAACTGAGTTCAATTCCCACTTCAGGAACAGGCAGCTCTTTGTGACTCTGGGCAAGTCACTTAACCCTCCATTGCCCCATGTAAGCCGCATTGAGCCTGCCATGAGTGGGAAAGCGCGGGGTACAAATGTAACAAAAAAAAAAGTGTTTTAACATGTGGTACTTCTCACAAATGCTTTGAGAGAAACTAGCCACAGTTTGAAAATCTGTGCCAAGTGCTTTTAAAGCACGGACACAGTTTAAAGCTCCTGTTTGTGCAGGTGCTAGATAGGGAATAATAGCACAGCTGTATTTGAAAATCCAACCTAGGGGCATCATTTCCCCCCCCCCCCCCCGGACTTAAAAGTGAGGAGTGAAAGGGTTAGTGGGCCAGTTTTACCAAGTAATTGCCTTTGAATATTCCTCTTGTTATGAAAGGGCATCAGCAGATAGGGAAGGTTCTAATTGTGAACAGCACAGAAGCACCATGACATACCATAGTTATTACTTTGGCCACTGTGTTTGCCTCTGAATAAAAGCGAAGGAAAAGAGAATGGGTGATACACCTGTTTGCCTAATATCACTGCAACAGGTTGAAGGGTTGGTCATCGTCTTGTGAAGTCATCTTCTGAAGGAGTCATGCATCTACCTAAAGCGATTTTAACCAGTCAACAGAGCAGATTGGAGCTGAAGCCACAGAAGCGTAGCATGCAGACATCCTGAAGAACCGAGATGAATATTCCAGAGCACCAGTGGCGTAGCCACAGGTGGGCTTGGGTGGGCCAGGGCCCACCCATTTATGGCTCAGGCCCACCCAACAGTAGCACATGTTTAGTGGTAATTGGTGGGAATCCCAAGCTCCGCCAACTGAAGATTTTCCCCTAATGGTAACGAAAACGCTACGCTCCACGACACTGGCACCTGCGCATGCTCAGTTTTCAGTGCATGCCTGCTGCCAAGGTGGAAAGAAGCGTTTTTCCACCTATTAGATTGTAAGCTGTTTGAGCAGGGACTGTCTTTTCATGTATGGTGTACAGCGCTGCGTATGCCTTGTAGCGCTATAGAAGTGATAAATAGTAGTAGTAGTAGTCTCTTGTAACCAGAGCTAATATTGTGATGTCATAATGCTTCAGTCCACCAATAAGAGCCAACCTCATCAGTGATGTCACAATGGCTTGATTGTCCTATACTTGGCTCACTTTTATTACATAGCTCTTTGAGCAGGGACTGTCTTTTCATGTATGGTGTACAGCGCTGCCTATGCCTTGTAGCGCTATAGAAATGCTAAATAGTAGTAGTAGTAGTAGTAGTAGTCTCTTGTAACCAGAGCTAATATTGTGATGTCATAATGCCTCAGGCCACCAATAAGAGCCAACCTCATCAGTGATGTCACAATGGCTTGATTGTCCTATACTTGGCTCACTTTTATTACATAGCTCTTTGAGCAGGGACTGTCTTTTTTGTGTATGGTGTACAGCGCTGCATACGCCTTGTAGCACTATAGAAATGCTAAATAGCAGTAGTAATAGCAGCTGAGATAATTTTTTGGGGGGTGGGGGAGAACACTTGGTACCCGCCCAATTCTTGCCTAGGCCCGCCCAAAATCTGTTGTCTGGCTACGCCCCTGCAGAGCACTAAGGACTTTAGGTCATACCCATGCCAGGATGCTGACCTGGAATCTTTTTGAACTTGTTCCTTTTCCTCACTGCAGCTGGACTGCCTTTTTCTGTTGGAAAATCACAGGGATCCATGGACTACAGCTCTCCCTCAATTCTTTTCCAGGCGTGTTTGCATACTCTGATTGAACGTGAGTTTGTACAGCGAGTAGGTATTATTATTTTATACAAGTGTTTCTGTGAACTACTCTGGTCAGATATGTTCTTGGAATGGCAGGTTATAAATGTATTAATTAAATCAATCAATACATATATGGAGTGGTTTCCACTTACAGTTCCACTCAAAACCAATTTCGCCTGCATCGCTCCCTTCTATCTTGCAAAATGTGGAGACTCTGTACAGTTGAAAGTTCACTCTCATCTGCCTTTTTCAGTTCTCCATATCCATCGCCAATGCACCTGGCCTCCAAGTCCTGGTGGAGGGAGCCCTCCCACCGTCACGGTTGGTTCTCTCATGTTCCGCTCTTGCTGCATGTCTGTCACAATGTATCTCCCCCAGGCAGACCTCGGTGAGTGATGGCCAGTGCTCAGCGACACAGCGAGCCAGAAGCCCCCACCACAATAAGTGGATAGTAATAGGAGGCTTCAGCTCAGGTCCTCCAATGTAGCTGTTCTATCAGCACAGTCAAGGATGGACCTTGTTATGGTACAGTTACAGCTGGCTAAGTGTCCTGACACGTCAATCACCACCAGCACTGCAGCAGCTGGTAACTGTGGTAGCTCAAGAAGTCAGTCAGTCTCTTGTTAGGGCTCTGGATGCTTCTCCCAGTCACTGAGGAGGACAAGATGTACCAGGGCTGCCGAGAGAGGGGGGTGGGGGGCAAAATTCCCCAGGCCCGGCCTCCAAGGGGGGCCGAGCACTGAAGTCTGTCTCTCTCCTGCTCCTATCAGGATCCAGGTTATTGCATTAATGTAATAACCCGATCCCGGCACATAGGAACAGGAGATAGACAGACCCTGGTGCCAGGCCCCCTTTGGAGGCCGGGGAGGAGCAGACGCACTGACGCAGGAAGGTAGGGGGCAGGGGGTAGTGGCGGCCTGAACGAGAGAGGTGTGGCAGTGGCAGCTGTGTTCCGAGCAGTGGCGTTCTGACCCTAGCCGGCCCCCCTGGGCGGATTGCCGATGCGCCCCCCCCCCCCCCCGGGTGCAGCGCGACCCCTCCCCCGGCGAAATGAAACCTCTCCCCCCCCCCGGCGAAATGCACGCCGCTGGGGGGGGTGCCGCCGCGTGCGCCTGTTGCCCTGTCTCAGTCCGATTTCGCAATTCGCTTGTGTTCACTGCTCCCTCTGAGTCTGCCCCGGAACAGGGAGCAGCGAATTGCGAAATCGGACTGAGACAGGGCAACAGGCGCACGCCACGGCACCCCCCCAGCGGCGTGCACCCAGGGCGGACCGCCCCCACTGCCCCCCCTTGGTACACCACTGGTTCCGAGTGGGGGGGGCGGTGACCCTGCCCCGGGCCTGGCTCTGTTTCTTGGCAGCCCTGATATGTACTAAGCCACCATGTTCTCAGAGCCCAATAATCATATGATTTGAATAACCCCTGTCCATATTTGAAGACGAGTCCAGGGTAAGTACTAATCATTCCTACCCCTTTTCCACATATCTTCAAAGGCGAAAAGTCTCTTGAGTACTTCCAGTCTTTGGTTTTGTGTGCGGTCATACATGCAGTTGCCATGTTAGTCCACTTGAACCCAGAGAAATAATAATTTAATAAAGAAAGTGAACATAATCTTGATAATAAAAACATTCCTCTGATGTCTTTTCTTTTTCTTTATTGATTATTATTTCTGTGTTAGCTAAAGGTAGGCATTCAGGGGAAAGAAGGCAAAAACATTCCTAAAAATAAAACATAACCCATGCAATTAACAAAATCAAAATATCACAGTACATGGAACAAAAATGATAAAAAACAAAAACAAAAAAAGACCTGGAAAAACTGATTCCTGGATGGACTACAGTGGCTGAAGGTGGAGACCTCTCCTTCCCATCATTTTGCTGGGAGCTAAAGGATGGGTGGGGGGGGGGGGATTGGTTTCAGGGACCTACTTCCATATGTATCTTATCTGATGTCTTAGTATCAAGTCTTCATCTCTCCATCCATTCACCCAAAAGACGTTCAATGTCCAGCCCATTAGCCTCAATGTAAAACTCTACAGGTCCGTTTTCAGCAGGCAGGGGGACCGTATTCATTTAAATACTGGGAGAAAAGCGTGAGAAAACCCGGAATGTTTCACAACAGCCCTAGTCAGCTAAAGTAGAAAAGAGAGAGAGAGAGAGAAACACAACCATCCGGGAGGTTTATTATGACAGGCAAAACCCCAGTATCTCTAGGCATCCCTTAGAAATGTGCTGTCCTCTTCCTTGCACGGAGCTCAAATTAAGAAACGCTCTACATCAGGGTAGCTCCGTCACGAAGTACTTGTACATTACTGTACTTTTACTTGCAACGAGTTACATTTTTTTCCAATACTTTCTACTTGTAATTTGTTACAAATAAGCTGTGCATTTGTACTTAGTACCAAGTACAAGTTTGAAGTATTTTTCATTCATTTGCATTGGGCTCGATGAGCGAGAAACGAGTGAGGTCAATATTCAGCTGGGATCCAACCACACAAGATTATACAGATAAGTTACCTGTGTAACATAGTAACATAGTAAATGACGGCAGATAAAGACCTTACGGTCCATCCAGTCTGCCCAACAAGATAAACTCATTTTACGTGGTATGTGATACTTTATATCTATACCCGAGTTTGGTTTGTCCTTGCCTTTCTCAGGGCACAGACCATAGAAGTCTGTCCAGCACTATTCCTGTACTAAAAGTTCTGAAGATTCTGGAATCCTAAAGAGTTACAAGATTCTGGAATCCCAATTAGTAGCAACATTCCATGTAGAACCCCAGAGACTAACATAGTAACATAGTAAATGAAGGCAGATAAAAAAGACCTGAACGGTCCATCCAGTCTGCCCAACAAGATAAACTCATTTTACATGGTATGTGATACTTTATATGTATACCCAAGTTTGATTTGTCCTTGCCTTTCTCAGGGCACAGACCATAGAAGTCTGCCCAGCACTGTTCTTGTACTAAAAGTTCTGAAGATTCTGGAATCCTCAAGAGTTACAAGATTCTGGAATCCCAATTAGTAGCAACATTCCATGTAGAACCCCAGAGAGTAACATAGTAACATAGTAAATGAAGGCAGATAAAGACCTGTAAGGTCCATCCAGTCTGCCCAACAAGATAAACACATTTTACATGGTATGTGATACTTTATATGTATACCAGAGTTTGATTTGTCCTTGCCTTTCTCAGGGCACAGACCATTGTGGGCTGATGCTCAGAACCTAACGCCAGCACCAGAGCCGATTAGTGTTGGACTAGCGCTGGCATTAATCTGTGTAGAATGTTCAGAATACTGTATCGTGGGACAGAAGCGTAGCTGCTATGGGGCCAAGGGGGCCAGGGCCCCCGTAGATTTGGCCCTGGACCCCCCTGCCAATGACCCTCTCAACCCCCCCCCTGCCGCCGCCAACCCGCCGTCAACCTGCAGTCGCCGTCTGCTACCTTTGCTGGCTGGGGACCCCAACACCCGCCAGCCGAAGTCTTCTTGCTTCGTTTGGTTTCTGAGTATGACTGATGTCCTGCACGTACACAACATGCATGATGTCAGACTCACAGAAACAGAACGAAGCCTTGCGATCTGCAGGGCTTTGTTCTGTTTCTGTGAGTCTGACGTCCTGCACGGCACGTTGGACGTGCAGGACGTCAGACAGACTCAGAAACCAAACGAAGCAAGAAGACTTCGGCTGGCGGGTGTTGGGGTCCCCCACCAGCAAAGGTAGGCGACGTCACGGCGACAGCTGGCGGGGGGGGGGGGTCGGCAGCGGGCGGCCCACAGTTGTTGGAGGTGGTTCTGGCGGCGGCGGGGGGGTGTGTTGGCAATGGCGGGAGGGTGGCGTCGGCAATGGCAGCAGAGGGGGTCGGTGGCGGTGCTGGGGGGGGGGCTAAAATGTGCCCCCTCACCTCGGCTCTGGACCCCCCTAACGGCGAAGTCCAGATACGCCCCTGTCGTGGGAAACAGTGTCTACACCAAAGATTAGCGCAGCTCCTTGTGACTCTGTGCAAGTCACTTAACCCACTATTGCCCCAGGTACAAAATAAATACCTGTATATAATATGTAAACCGCTTTGATTGTAACCACAGAAAGGCAGTGTATCAAGTCCCATCCCCTTCCAAATAGTATTTAAATGTAGTCAAATGGACTTTAATGAGGTCATTTCCTATTCCGTCCTAAGGCTCACAGAACGATACACAAAACAAAGTTGCCCTTGCCACTGAAAACCTAAAAGCAGTTCGGAGCAGGCATTAGGGTGTTTGAAGACAGGATTTCCCATGATTTTTTATTTAATTTGGCAGAAGGAAACCCATGTAAGCCCTTAAGTGCTGGGAGTGAGAGACAAATGTCTAACTTTATGAGCGTTTCTAGCAATTGTATCTATGTAAGTCAGATCACTGAAAATAGATGGATAAAATTATTTAGGATAACTGTCTTGTTCAACTTTATCTGGGGCAAAATACTATTCTTGGGTCCAAAAATGATATATCAGTGCATCTTTTTCCTTTAATGTCTACCTTGCATGGAAGGTTTTGAAGTTGTATATTGGGGGCAGCCTCGTTTATAGCCAAAGAGGATCTCTATCTCCAAGCTTGAAGTGGGGACATTTTGAGAACATCTGTGCAGCCACCCCACTCCCATGGCATATTCCCTGCATCAGCACTGCACCGCCATGTCCAAAGAGGGGAGGGAAAGTTATTAGCCCTGGTAAAGTGAAGTCCAGGGAGGTGAGGTCATTTCACACAGGTACAACCAAGACTAGAAATAAAACCGAGCATTTCTGCAGTTGGAAAAATCTGTCTAGGTTATCTAAACTGGAGGAGTGGCCTAGTGGTTAGAGCACTGGTCTTGTAATCCAGAGGTGGTGGGTTCAAATCCCAGTGCTGCTCCTTGTGATCTTGGGCAAATCACTTAACCCTCCATTGCCTCAGGTACAAACTGAGATTAGGAGTCACAGACCAGGAAAAGGATCTAGGAGTCATCATTGACAATACTTTGAAACCCTCTGCTCAGTGTTCAGCGATGGCTAAGAAACCAAATAGAAAGTTAGGTATAATTAGGAAAGGAATGGAAAACAATAATGAGGATGTTATAATGCCTTTGTATCGCTCCATGGTGCGACCGCACCTCAAATATTGTGTTCAATTCTGGTCACCACATCTCAAAAAAGATATAGTGGAATTAGAAAAGGTGCAGAGAAGGGTGACAAAAATGATAAAGGGGATGGGGCAACTTCCCTATGAGGAAAGGCTAAAGCAGCTAGGGCTCTTCAGCTTGGAGAAAAGACGGCTGATGGGAGGTATGATAGAGAAATATAAAATATTGAGTGGAGTGGAATGGGTAGATGTGAATCAGTTGTTTACTCTTTCCAAAAATACTGGGAATAGTGGGCACGCAATGAAGCTACAAAGTAGTAAATTTAAAACAAATCAAAAAAAATATTTCTTCACTCAACACGTAATTAAACTCTGGAATTTGTTGTCAGAGAATGTGGTAAAAGCAGTTAGCTTAGCAGGGTTTTTAAAAGGTTCGGCTAGCTTCCTAAAGGAAAGGTCCATAGACCATTATTAAAATGGACTGCTTATTTTTGGATTAAGCATCATAAAATATATTGTACTGTTCTGGGATCTTGCCAGGTACTTGTGACCTGGATTGGCCACTGTTGGAAACAGGACGCTGGGCTTGATAGACCTTTGGTCTGTCTCAGTATGGCAACACTTATGTACCACATGACCTCAGGGTGCCTAAGTGGAGGCACCCGGTTACAGAACTGCCCCCATATAGGTAAATATTGTCAATGCACAGATAATTTTAAGTCCTACCCCAGATCCCACCTTCATTTTATATGGCTGCAACTTAATGTGTATAAGTGCCAGGGATTTTTTAAACTAAGCACTTAAGTGGTTGGCATCCATGCATGTGCTTTACAATATCAACCCTATTACTGTTATTTCAAGCTAAATTACTTCCTTTTTTTATTTATTCTTATCTCACCTACTTCTTCTCCTCACTTTAGACCTCCACAACACAGGCGCTGCTCTACTGGTCCTCATCAGAAGCCCAGACAAAAGCACAGGGACGCCGTGTTAAGTGTGAATAGTGCAGTGACATGGGGAAAGAGAACTTTAATAAGGAGGGGGTGATCTAAGGAGCCATAACCTGCATTAGGACAACAAAGGAGATCAAAAGAGTATTACATAAGTACATAAGTATTGCCATACTGGGAAAGACCAAAAGGTCCATCGAGCCCAGCATCCTGTTTCCAACAGTGGCCAATCCAGGTCCCAAATACCCGGCAAGATCCCAAAAATGTACAAAACATTTTATACTGCTTATCCCAGAAATAGTGGATTTTCCCTGAGTCCATTTAATAACGGTCTATGGACTTTTTGTTTAGGAAGCTGTCTAAACCTTTTTTAAACTCCGCTAAGCTAACCGCCTTTATCACATTCTCTGGCAACAAATTCCAGAGCTTAATTACACGTTGAGTGAAGAAACATTTTCTCCGATTCATTTTAAATTTACTACATTGTAGCTTCATCGCATGCCCCCCAGTCCTAGTATTTTTGGAAAGCGTAAATAGACGCTTCACATCTACCCGTTCAACTCCACTCATTATTTTATAGACCTCTATCATATCTCCCCTCAGTCGCCTTGTATCCAAGCTGAAGAGCCCTAGTCGCTTTAGCCTTTCCTCATAGGGAAGTCGTTCTGGAAAAGGCCCAGTTGACAGTCTATAGAACAGTATCATCAGGAATATTCCTTCCCGATCTTCTAGCCTTAAGCAAAGAACTGAGAAGTAAGGGCAGGAACACCTGTAAGACCCCTCTGCAGTCGCATTTATAAGTCCTGAGGGAGCGGAAAGTCTGACACTCTGTTCTAATCATAAAATTGAAGTGATCCAGCCTGAGCCAGTCTCTCTCAGCTTCTTCAGAGCCAAAGAAATGAATTACTCAGCCCAACTCTAATCACAAGTGCACTTCATTCCTGCGGGGGCCTAAATCAGACCAAAACCAAACTCAACACTTCCATTATAGCGAAATTAAGCATCAGAGAGTGGCCAGCTCAGCAGAAAGCTCCAACCTCTGACTGCCACATTAACATAAAGCATGGCACCCAGAATTATTGCTGTCTCTAATCTCCCAATGCCCAGGCGCTGATCGCTGCTGGCGGAATGACCTGTCTGCTCTGATGCATTGGAGATTCCCCCCCACCTCCCCTCCTACAGTGGTGAGATTTATGCTCCTGGAAATAGAAATACACAATAATTTAAGAACAGGTCACTCACCAAGCCCCCCCCCCCCACCCCTTCTGCTTCCCTTTCTCAAAGCCACACTCAGCATACTTCGATGTCTGTGTGTCCTCCAACCCCACTGTTTGAAGGTCGAGCGAAGGATGATCACGGCAAGGAAACCTTGCAAAAAGTAGTGAGTTATCCAACCCCTTTGCACAGAGAGAAGCCTGTTCTGGACAGGAGACCTTGTAATTGCAGAACTGCATAAAAAGCTCTTTCTAATTACCATAAGGACCTTTCTAGAGTCCTTAAAGTAATGTAATGAGATTGGGTTAAGAGATCCATTACTAACAATTCGGTGAATATTTGCTGGGGATTTGAGATAACTATATATCCTATATTGAATCTGAGAGGAGTTAAGGTTTGAGATATAGAGATGCCAAGGGTAGCCCATCCCAAAGCTGGACATTTACCGCTGCAATGGGGAGATCGAAGGCCAATGACTGAGGTTGTTCTCGTGGGCCCGTGCCATGTCTAAAACCCAAGTGAGGTGGGACCAAGGAGATGACAGCGTTTAGACTTTACTGCTCATGTTTGATTTCTTCATATTGTACACCGCCTTGAGTGAATTCCTTCAAAAAGGCGGTAAATAAATCCTAATAAATTAATAAGTACTGGGTTTAGAAGGGAGGCTGCTGTGCTGTCTATACCACTCTGGAAAAGCGTCTGGGAGCCCCCTCCCCCATTCTCTTCTTCGCCCACTCACCTCTTTTTCTGCTTTTCTCTATAGGTTGTTTTTGCCAAAGATTTCCTTTCTGCCGATTCAAGTGGTCCCCATCTTCAATTTAACCCCCTATTACCCATCAGACTATACAAATTGTAACTACTCTTTTTTTACGTCATAATACCTATTACCCACTCCAGCGGCAAAGAAAAGTGCTTAATAAGCTGTAACATACATAACATAGTAGATGACGGCAGATAAACACACGTACAGTCCATCCAGTCTGCCCAACAAGATAAACTCATTACACATGGCATGATGTGATACTTCATACGTATACCTGATCTTGGCTTGTTCTTCAACAGTACAGAGAGGGATTCAAAGTGCACAGCGAATAGTAAAAGAAAAAAAGCACCAAGTGCCTTCAAAACCGAAACGGGTCCTTTAATCAGTTGTACAAACAGATGTTGTACATCATTAATCCAAAATCTCAAATATATTACACTCAACAGGAACAGTTTTGAAGGCTCTTGGTGCTTGGTTTGTCCTTGCCGTTTTCAGGGCACAGACAGTAGAAGTCTGCCCAGCACTCTCTTTGTTCTAAATTTCTGAAGTTGTAGAAGCCCCTTAAAAGCTCCACTGCAGCCCATGCAAATCTATTCAACCAGGATCAGGGCACAGTCCATAGAAGTCTGCCCAACACTGGGTTTGCTTTCCAATTAGCGGTGTTGCTACCTAATCTGTGAACAGACAGCCAGAAGAAAACTGGGAGCTGCTCTCTCAACACACTATAAAATGCCTCTCATCCACTCCACTGTTTTCTTCAATTCAGTCATGACATACTTTGACAGAGGTCTATAAAATAATGAGTGGAGTGGAATGGGTAGACGTGAATCATTTGTTTACTGTTCCCAAAAATACTAGGACTAGGGGCCATGCGATGAAGCTACAAAGTAGTAAATTTAAAACGAATCGTAGAAAATGTTTCTTCACTCAGTGTGTAATTAAATTCTTGAATTTGTTGACAGAGAATGTGGTAAAGGTGGTTAGCTTAGCGGGGTTTTAAAAAAGTTTGGACGGCCTCCTAAAGGAAAAGTCCACAGACCTTTATTAAAATGAACTTGGGGAAAATCCACTGCTTATTTCTGGGATAAGCAACATAAATGTATTGTGCTTTTTTGGGATCTTGCCAGGTACTTGTGACCTGGATTGGCCATTTTTGGAAACAGGATGCTGGGTTGATGGACCATTGGTCTGTCCCAGTATGGCAATACTTATGTACTCTCTTGATCCTCTATATCCACCCTTTCATTCGATCTCCCCTGCTCTCCTCACCCCCCCCCCCTAAGTCCTCAACCTATAGGCCCCTACCCTTAACAGCTGAGACTCCATAAACCCCTCTTCCAAATCCTCTACCTATCTGCCCTGGATCACACAAGAAGTACGTTATTTATGCCCCATAGGCTAAGAAATAAACAGAGAATGTGACAGAAGAGAGGACACTTCCAGTCTGTCTAATTTACTCGCTGGAGAGATACCATTCAGCCTAGTGGTTTCCTGCCATTTTTTCAAATCTTTGCATGTGACATCATGGTTGGATCAGTACCATAGTACCCTCTGCCAGCTCCTCCGAGCAGCAGGTGTTCAAAAGTGACCCTATAGGTCTCTGTGCTCCCCACAAGCTCTTGGAGAGCAAAAATGGGGTTCAGGACAGGTAGGGGGGACACACATCTCCACAAGTGTCCTGGAAGAACTGTGAGATTATGGTTATCTGCAAAAATGGATAATTCTTCTGAATTTCTCTCTCTGCCTCAGATTCCACTGTTTTCATGCCTTGCAGGATTTGTAACTGTGCACTACGATGAACAGTTTGCTTCTGGTCCTGATGGGCAAGACAAGCCAGTTCTGGTTTTAACCTATTTAGAGAAGCTGAAACTACAAGTCCATAGATACAAAAGGAAAAAACCTGAACTGGATCAAGCCTGTCTGTCATGACCAGGAGCCTGTAAACAGGACGAGATCAGCAAAAGCGAAGATCAGGAAGGCGATTAAAGCTAGAAAAATGGACTTCTGTCCGCTCTAAAATAGCAAAGGTCCAGCTCTGCACACACCAGCGGCAGTGTGCATGCCTCGAGAGGGAACCTCGATCTGTCATTATCCATCTGCACTACAATGCAAGCTATAATGCTGTTTTATAGCAATCTTAAAAAAAAAATCAATCAAAATGAGATATGGCTCGACAGGTCTGAAGTAAAATCCAGCCATGTAGAAAATAGACTTGGAGGCACACTGCAGGGACTGAAAAGATAGGGTGAGAAAACTCCATCAAGCAGGCACAATCATTTTTCTCACCGTAAAATAAAATCTCCTTTGCACCGGTGGGGTGGGCTCTGATCCGCACGCTTTCTGGATATCGTCTGAATAATTTGACAGCTTTGCTCATTGCTCACCAGGTTTTTCCTCTCTTTAAATGGAAACTGGGTGGGGAAATAGGGGTCAAAACCCTACCCATAAATGCTCACATTCATGCTGGAAATACTCCATAGCCCACCCAGGGTTTCACAGTTAAACTCACTGGAAGGGCTGCGAGTGTCTCTATGGACAGCAGCTGCTGACTGTTGGGTAAAGGGATGGAACGAAGATAGAGAAATCAAAAGCCATCAGGGAGGGAAAGGGAAATGGGACTTGATATACGCCTTTCTGAGGTGGGTTTTTTTGCAACTACATTCAAAGCGGTTTACATATAGGAGTGGCCTAGTGGTTAGGGTGGTGGACTTTGGTTCCTGAGGAACTGAGCTCAATTCCTGGCACAGGCAGCTCCTTGTGACTCTGGGCAAGTCACTTAACCCTCCATTGCCTGCCGCATTGAGCCTGCCATGAGGGGGAAAGCGCGGGGTACAAATGTAATTTAAAAAAAAAATATTCAGGTACTTATTTTGTACCAGGGGCAATGGAGGGTTAAGTGACTTGCCCAGAGTCACAAGGAGCTGCAGTGGGAATCGAACCCAGTTCCCCAGGATCAAAGTCCACTGCACTAACCAGTAGGCTACTCCTCCACTCATTACACCAATAAGAGCCAACCTCATCAGTGATGTCACAATGGCTTGATTGCCCGATACTTGGCTCACTTCTGATATTGTGATGTCATAAGGGAAAGGGAAATTGGACTTGATATACGCCTTTCTGAGGTTTTTGCAACTACATTGAAAGAGGTTTACATATATTCAGGTACTTATTTTGTACCAGGGGCAATGGAGGGTCAAGTGACTTGCCCAGAGTCACAAGGAGCTGCAGTGGAAATTGAACTCAGTTCCCCAGGATCAGAGTCCACTGCACCAACCACTAGGCTACAGGGGGCACCAGTGGATGGATTCTACTTCCCATGCAGCTCAGTACATAAGTGTTGCCATACTGGGACAGACCGAAGGCCCATCAAGCCCAGTATCCTGTTTCCAACAGTGGCCAATCCAGGTCACAAGTACCTGGCAAGATCCCAAAACACTACAATACATTTTATTCTGTCCTTGAAATATTGTAAAATTGCAGCGACGGTCTTCTACTACTATATATTGAATATACAAAACACTCGGTGGTAGAATTTGTTGCTAAAGTTTAACAAACTTATAATTGGGTATTTCTGTTACACAATTCTTGTTCAGGGCAGGTCTCATACAGTCACCGGGGTATTCTTTTCTTGCACCAATTTCTGGTGGACCCCTAACTTGTGACAGTTATAATCATTGACCGACCCCCCAACCTGCCTAACTTTGTTCTTCTTTTTTTTTTCTTTTTGCTCTTTTTATAATTTTTTTCTTCTTTATTTACTGATTATATTCAGAAAAAAAGATTTTTTTTAAATATTGTATGTTTATACCCGTGTTCACGGATCACTTGTTCAATGGTGTCAAAAAACTCGGCTATGTTTAACCTTTTAACACCCCAAAAGTATTTAGTCCCCCACTTATCTGAATGTTCCGGTACTGGTTAAAAAGGGGTTAGATGGTTTCCTAAAGAACAAGTCCATAAACCGCTACTAAATGGACTTGGGAAAAATCCACAATTCCAGGAATAACATGTATAGAATGTTTGTACGTTTGGGAAGCTCGCCAGGTGCCCTTGGCCTGGATTGGCCGCTGTCGTGGACAGGATGCTGGGCTCGATGGACCCTTGGTCTTTTCCCAGTGTGGCATTACTTATGTACTTATGTCCTCTACTTGGCTCACTTTTATTACATAGAGCAGTGATTTAACCTATTGTGATGTCATAGTGGCTCATTCCACCAATAAGAGCCAACCTCATTAGTGATGTCACAATGGCTTGATTGTATAGAATGTTTGTACGTTTGGGAAGCTCGCCAGGTGCCCTTGGCCTGGATTGGCCGCTGTCGTGGACAGGATGCTGGGCTCGATGGACCCTTGGTCTTTTCCCAGTGTGGCATTACTTATGTACTTATGTCCTCTACTTGGCTCACTTTTATTACATAGAGCAGTGATTTAACCTATTGTGATGTCATAGTGGCTCATTCCACCAATAAGAGCCAACCTCATTAGTGATGTCACAATGGCTTGATTGTATAGAATGTTTGTACATTTGGGAAGCTCGCCAGGTGCCCTTGGCCTGGATTGGCCGCTGTCGTGGACAGGATGCTGGGCTCGATGGACCCTTGGTCTTTTCCCAGTGTGACATTACTTATGTACTTATGACACTTTATCTGCTCCCCCTTGATGTGATTTATTTTCTTGTAATTGTATGATTATGCAATTAAAATAAAATGTTCAAACAAAAATAAAATAATTCTATAATGTAGGTGGCTAATATTTATGCAGCGATTAACCCCTGATTCTATATATGGCACTCAAAGTTGGGCACGATCCTGAGATGCGCATGCAAATTGATTGGTTAATGAGCTCTTAACCATCAGTAACTGGGTGCTAAGAACCAGACTCAGAAACAGAACAAAGCCTTGCACCGGAAGAAGAGGACTTCGGCTGGCGGGGGTTGGTGTCCCCCATCAGCAAAGGTAGGCGGGGGAGGGTTGGCAGCGGGAGGGGGGTTGAGAGGGTCGTCGGCGGGGGGGGGGGGTCAAAGTTGTTGGTGGTGGTGGCAGCGGTCAGCAATGGCAGGGGGCTAAAATGTGCCCCCTCACCTCGGGCTCCGGATCCCCCTCCCACCGAAGTCTGGCTACACCCCTGACGCTCACGTTGGGCTTACCACTGTTTCGTAAAAGTGCCCCTAACTGTGGCTCTACGGCTGGCATAAATGCTCACATCTAAATTGTAGGGGCATATTTCACCTTTCACATTAGTATTCGCTAAAGAAAATACATGCCCTGTTACAGAATTACCTCTACTGTGCTTCAAGGTCTGAGTGAACACAGAATGAGCACGTGTCCCCAGAACTGTGTCCGAACACTGACCAGTCACATGCTTACATTTTCTTTTCATCTACCGTGGGTCCGAAGGTTAGAGATCAATTTATTAAATCCGCTTTACCTCCCTGGAGTGGCAGATTATCCGGACACCAAAAACGTGACAAATTGTCCCATCTCTGCTTTCACAGACGGCAGTCTGATTTCAAATCTTTCACTACTGAATGAATGCCTCTTACATGATACATTGAGATCCTGTTCTCTCGTGTACATTTCAGAAGCCAAGAGTTTGCTATGTGTTCGAATTGTGATGTTCGTAGACTAGAAGGTTGATAGGTTTAAAAGAAGGTCATCGGTTTGAAGATTTAAGATTCACTTGAGCGGATCAGTCTCTCCTGACAGGAATGGGATTGAGATAGGCCGCTTTTACAATGTGAACAAAGATGGATCTTTGCAGTGAAAAAGAGTCTGAATGTGGAAATGGCTTTGATTGTTTTTCTACGGCGTTGCTCTCTCTCACACTGCACAATTGTGTAAGATTTGGTTTTTTTTCTTTTGAGCGGGGTTCGGGTGTAACGGTGTCCTCCTCCGACTTTCCAGTTCAGTTAGATCCAGGGCTGCAATTTGCTGCAAATGGGGATGCTTTCTCTTAAATTACTTCCCCCTCTCCCCCATTCACTCAGGCCCAGATGCATCAACCAAACGTTAAAAAATAAGAATCGTAAAAGTGCTTAACGATTTAAAAAAAACGAGGAATGCACTACAAAAACACTCCAGAAATGTTCGGATCGGTATTGCAAAGTAGGATGTATCACAGAATCGTTAAACCCGTCGTTAATCAGCGCCTAAAGCATGCGCAGAGCAGCCCAAGCGTTATGCTGGCTGCTCTGCGCATGCCACAAAAGCCCAGCTGTCAAAACAAAACAAAAAAACAACCCACAAACACGTGTGTTTCGGGAGGGGGCAAAGGCACACTTGCCCCCCCCCCCTGCTGCTCCCCGCTTCCCCCCCCCCCCCCCGCACGAAAAATCTCCAATTTTAGCAGCCCCGGGCCAGCCCTCCTCCCTTCCTGTATTCTCCCACTCTATCTCCGCCTCCTGCCATGCTCCGGTCCCGTGCCCTGCCGCCCCCCCCCTTTGGTCGTGGCTGCTGCTCCCCCCCTCCAACGACCTCCCCTTTGCCTTACCGGCCCGGGGGGTGGAAGCGGGGAGCAGCGGGGGGAGGGGGGGCAAGGCATCCATACAGGACGCTCATGACGAGTGCCTTTGCCCCCTCCCAATCCTTTTTTTTTTTTTCTTTTTTGGTGCTGAGGGAGAGGGGAGCAGCGGCGACCTGGGGCGTCAATAAAGGACGCCCCTGATGCGTTTTCGCCCCCCCCCAGTTATTTTTTTTATTGGATTTTGTAAACTTCTAGCAGACAGACAGCCCTAACGAGAGGTACAGACTCTCGTTAGATTTCACGGTGTTCTCCTGCGTTAAACGAATCGGAAAAGGTTAGTGCATGTCATTTCAATGGGATTTGTAGAAGAATTGCTCATCTGCATTCAGTTTTCGTTAGCTGCTACT
This sequence comes from Microcaecilia unicolor, assembly GCF_901765095.1. NCBI lineage: Eukaryota > Metazoa > Chordata > Amphibia > Gymnophiona > Siphonopidae > Microcaecilia > Microcaecilia unicolor. The sequence goes on from NW_021963840.1 coordinate 461,552, forward strand.
GTCGTCGGAAAATAGGCTTTAGTGCATGGAAAGGATAGGAAATTCTTCCTTGAGGGCTCATTTAACGATGAAAAACATTTAGTGCATCTGGGCTAGAGTCCAGTCAGTGCAGTGACAGCTCAGGGTTATGCACCAGGAGTCCTCCTCGAACTGGGCAATCAGGGATCTCGTGTTCAGCCACTGGGTGTTACCACTGCATGCTGGCTGTGACTGTCTTTCTAGCATGCCCAGCCCCAGCAGAGCTGAACAGTGGAAAACCTGACCCAAGAATCAAACCCAAATCCTCAGCATGGCAGTGCACAGAAATCCTGAACCATCGAGCTGGCTCCAGTGTATAAATAAGCTTTTCTGAAAGATGTGGGGAGTTTTCAGGGGCAGGTAACTGTCCCCCACCTTCCCTTGGAAAGGGCTAATCAGTGGAGAAATCTCTGAGTTTGGAGTCTTTGGCTACAGTGCAGGGACCCCAAAATGTCTATTTGATGACATGTATTTTGAAGCTGCATTAGGTTAGGGTTGCCAACCAGCCAGTTTTGCAAAGGTCACGTTGGTTGATGGCACATCCTTAAAAATGCCACCCAAAAAGCCACTACATCAAACAAGTCACCTTTAACCACATGCTTATTCATGCCTTCAAAGATATGACTTCCCTTGGCTGAATCCATGTTGACTCTGTCCCATTAAACCATTTTTGTCTATGTGTTCAGTGATTTTATTCTTTATAAGAGTTTCCACTATTTTGCCCAGCATTGACATCAGGCTTACCAGTGTGTAATTCCCCAGATCTCCCCTGGATCCCTTTTTAAAAATCGGCATTACATTGGCCCCTCTCCAATCTCCATGTACTACTACTACTACTTAACATTTCTAGAGCGCTACTAGGGTTACGCAGCGCTGTACAAAATAAACAAAGAAGGACGGTCCCTGCTCAAATGAGCTTACAATCTAAAGAACGAAATGTCAAGTTGTGCAGTCTAGATTTCCTGGGTAGAGGTGTAGAGGCTAGGTTCCGAAGGCTTCTTTTTTTCTTCATTCAGATCTTTTCTTTTTCCATATTCTGAAAGATTTTCTTTTGGCTGCAATAGCCTCTTTCACTTCTCCTTTTAACCATGCTGGCAATCACTCACTCTTCTTTCCACCTTTATTAATATGTGGCGTCCATCTGGTCTGGGCTTCCAAATGGTATTTTTAAACATCCATGATTTAAAGTCATAACCTTTGCACCTGAAGCTTTCAGCTTTTTTTTTTTAAACATTTTCCTCATTTTATTATAGTTACCCTTTCAAAAACTGAATGCGGCTACAGTAGATGCTAGGGGGAAAAATCCCCCACAATCTGAATTATCTATATACAAATGCTAGAAGCCTAAAAATATAAGATGTGAGATTTGGAGTTTATAGCACTAAATGAAGAGGTATATATAATAGGTATCTCAGAGTCCTGGTGGAAGGAGGACAATCAATGGGACACTAATCAGGGTACAAATTATATTGCAATGATAGAGTGGATCACATTTGAGGGGGGGGGGGGTTGCACTGTATGTTAAATAAAGTAAAACAAAATAAATATTCTACATGAAACAGATAGCAGCGTGGAATCCTTGTGGATAGAAATTCCATCTGTGAAGGGAAAGAGTCTACTGGTATCCAAGCTTGACTGCTGGAAGCTGGTCTTTCCCCCTCTGAAAACAGGGTACTCCTGCTGGGATTTCCTTTGGATGTCAGATGAGTATCACAGTTTCTTCTGTTAACTCATTAGCTTGTGGACTGCTGCTGTTTTTTTTTTGCTCACTGGATGTTACTGTGATAGACCTTAATTACAAACAAGCTTGATGGACAATTACCCAGACTGATTTTGCATTGCTTGTTTGATATCTTGATGCTGCTGTCTGTGGAGTTTTTTTTTTCTGAGCTATAATTATCTGTGAGCATATCTTTGAAATACGTGCTAGAGTGGCTCCTTGTGAGTGAGCTCTTTTTTCGCCACATATATTAGGTGTGATTGGGGTGCTCCATCATCACGTTGGAAGAGAGTGTATATATATATATATATATATATATATATATAAACCACTTCAACAGCTCACACAATGACCACACCACACCTCTAACTGACATAACTCTTCCAAATCCATCCTCAATTACCTAATCGTTAAACATCAATAATTGTACTCGTCACCAAGAAACGTATATGCTTATCTTCTCTTAACAATATTCAATCTATAAGAAATGTATCTGTTATCACAAAATGATTATGTCATAACCACACTCTGTAAGCCACTTTGAGCCTGCAAATAGGTGGGAAAAGGTGGGATACAAATGCAATAAATAATAATAATAATACTAATATTATTATTATTATTGGGTTTTGATTGATTCCATTCTCCCTTGTTATATTTTTCTTGGTAATTGAAATCACCCCATTATCATACTGTTGCCCAATTTGCCAGCTTGTCTCATTTCTCTTAACATATCTTCATCTGTCTTGATCATTCTGGCCTGGTAGACGGTGGCAAAGCCTTACGCGTATATTCTTTCCCTTCACTCGTGGAATTTTTATCCACAAGGATTCCACGCTGCTATCTGTTTCATGTAGAATATTTATTTTGTTTGACTTTATTCCCTCTTTAACATACAGTGCAACCCCCCCCCTCCAATTTGATCCACCCTATCATTGTGATATAATTTATACCATGGTAACACAGTGTCCCATTGATTGTCCTCCTTCCACCAGGAATCTGAGATGCCTATTACATCTACCTCATCATTTAGTGCTGTATACTCTAACTCTCCTAGATACTTCAGTTCATTTTTCCTTGCATCAGAAAGTGTATTTTTTTCATTGCATCTACAAGCTGCTTAGAAGTTGACAGGGATAATTTGCAACCTTTGCTCCGTTCTACCCTTAAACACTCCTGGCCTTTCTTTCACCTTTGTTGAAACCCCTCTATTGGGATACCTCACGCCGAACCATGCGATCCTGAATAACTGTTGGCTTTCCCGTTATAATTTAAAAGCTGCTCTACCACCTTTTTAAACGTTAATAACAGCTGCCTGGTTGCATTCTGGTTAAGGTGGAGTCCATCCTTTCGGAATAGGTTCTCCTTTTCCCAGAATGTTGCCCAGTTCCTAACAAATCTAAATCTCTCCTCCCTGCACCATCATCTCATTCACACATTGAGACTTTGGAGCTTTGCCTGCCTCTTGGGTCCTGCATGTGGAGCGGGGACCACTTCTGAAAATGCTGCACTGGAGGTTCTGGATTTTAGCTTTCTACCCAAGAGCCTAAATTTGGCTCCCTCCCACATTTTCCTATGTTGTTGGTACCCACATGTACCAAGACAGCTGGCTCCCCCCAATACCATCTAAAATCTTATCTAGGTAGCGCATAACGTCCGCCACCTTCACACCAGGCAGGCAAGTAACCAAGTGATCCTCATGCCCGCCAGCCACCCAGCTATCTTCATGTCTAATGATTGAATCTCTAACTAATACAGCCATCCTAACCCTTCCCTCCTGGGCAGAAGTCCCTGAAGACCCATCCTCGGTGTGAGAGGATATTGCATCCCCTGGGGGCAGGTTCTGGCTACAGGATTACTTCCTGCCTCTCCAAGGTGATACTCTCCCTTCAGGTGACCTTTCTGCTCTATGGCAGCACAGAGATAGCCAGACTGGAAGTGGGATGTCTCTAATATGTCCATGTAGGCCTCCTCTATATACCTCTCTTTGTGCCTCGGCTCCTCCAAGTCTGCTAATCCAGCTCCAGAGATCGTACCTATTCTCTGAGTGCAAGGAGCTCTTTGCATTGAGTACACACATAGGATCTCATACCAACTAGGAAATAATCAAACATGTGGCACTCAGAGCAAAAGACTGGATAGCCCCCATCTCGCTGCTGGTCTAGTACCTGCGTCTTATTATTGATAATTTCTTAACTAAATTGCTAATGGAGTACGAATTTCTAGACACAGTCCCTAACAATTGATAGTTATATTCTAGGCTATGCTAATATTTAAGGTTTTAATATTTTTATTATTTGTAGTGTTATGTGTAGGTTCCCCTCTATACACCTAAGTAGACTGTTTCTAAGAGCTAATTACTGGCTGATAGAGATGCCCTAATTAACTTTCTAGCCTTCTAATTGGTTTAAGGGCCTATAAATCAGAGAACAGACCAGGGGTGTGTGGGAGGGAACTAAACTCTAAGGGTCCTATTTACAAAGCAGCGCTAAGGATGCATTAGCGTTTTTAGCACACGCAAATGATTAGCACGTGCTAAACGTTAAGTTGCTCATAGGAACATATGGGTGACTCTAGCATTTAGCATGCGCTAAGAATGTTACTTCGGTTTAGTAAACAGGGCCCTAAGCTGAGGTTTTCTGTGACTTTTCAGCTTGGAGAAGAGACAGCTGAGGGGAGACATGATAGAGGTATATAAAATAATGAGTGGAGTGTAACAGGTGGATGTGAAGCGTCTGTTCACGCTTTCCAAAAATACTAGGACTAGGGGCCATGCGATGAAACTACAGTGTAGTAAATTTAAAACAAATCGGAGAAAATGTTTCTTCACCAAACGCATAATTAAACTGTGGAATTCATTGCCAGAGAACGTGGTGAAGGTGGTTAGCTTGGCAGAGTTTAAAAAGGGGTTAGACGGTTTCCTAAAGGACAAGTCCATAAACCACTACTAAATGGACTTGGGAAAAATCCACAATTCCAGGAATAACATGTATAGAATGTTTGTACACGTTTGGGAAGCTCACCAGGTGCCCTTGGCCTGGATTGGCCGCTGGCGTGGACAGGATGCTGGGCTCAATGGACCCTTAGTCTTTTCCCAGTGTGGCATTACTTATGTACTTATCAGCTCTGCTCTACACTGATGCTATTGTAAACTGTAGAACAGTCCCTTAACTGCCTATGGAGCTGTAATAGAGACTTTAAATGCTAAACAAACAAACAAAAAACCCTATTCCGTAAACTGCCTTTGCTAAATAAGCAATGTAACTTAAAAATAAAGACACTGAAATTACCTATTTAACTAAGTCTACTTTCCCAAGCTTAAAAGCAATTTCCCAGTAAACAACTTACCAATGAAGTTCTGTCCAGCACTGGAAGTCCTCTTACAGCCTGTTCTATAAATTAGTGCTTCAGTTTAAGCACCCCAATACCATGAACCTTGCGCCAATTCTAGAAACAACGTTTTGGCACCCAGATTCCATTACAGATTATTAACATATGTCAGCGCTGGCATGCCCTCCTACACCATGTCAATATCCATGCAAGTAAATTAGCTCAGCCCTATGTCAATAAGAACATAAGAATAGCGATACTGGGTCAGACCGATAGTCCGTCTAGTCCAGTATCCTGCTAACAGCAGTGGCCAATCCAAATCACAAGTGCCTGGCAGAAACCCTAAGAGCAGCAAGATTCTGGAATCCCAGAGAGTAGCAAGGTTCCATATAGAATCTCAAAGAGAAGCAAGATTCCATGTGGAATCTCAAAGAGTAGCAAGATTCCATGTGGAATCTCAGAGAGTAGCAAGATTCCATGTGGAATCTCAAAAAGTAGCAAGATTCCATGTGGAATCTCAAAAACCAGCAAGATTCCACGAGGAATCCCAAAGACTAGCAAGATTCCAGAATACCAAAGAGTAGCAAGATTCTATGTGGAATCTCAAAGAGTAGCAAGATTCTACTACTACTACTTAGCATTTCTGTAGCGCTGCCAGGGTTACACAGCGCTGTACAAGTTTAAACATGGGGAAGGACAGTCCCTGCTCAAGAGAGCTTACAATCTGTAGAATCTCAAGGAGTAGCAAGATTCCATGTGGAATCTCAAGGAGTAGCAAGATTCCATGTGGAATCTCAAAAAGTAGCAAGATTCCACATTGAGTCCCAAAGAATAGCAAGATTCCAGAATACCAAAGAGTAGCAAGATTCCATGTAGAATCTCAGAGTAGCAAGATTCCATGTAGAACCTCAAATAGTAGCAAGATTCCATGTAGAATCCCAAAGAACAGCAAGATTCCACGTAGAATCCCAAAGAACAGCAAGATTCCAGAATACCAAAGAGTAGCAAGATTCCATGTGGAATCTCAAAGAGTAGCAAGATTCTACTACTACTACTTAGCATTTCTGTAGCGCTGCCAGGGTTACACAGCGCTGTACAAGTTTAAACATGGGGAAGGACAGTCCCTGCTCAAGAGAGCTTACAGTCTGTAGAATCTCAAGGAGTAGCAAGATTCCATGTGGAATCTCAAGGAGTAGCAAGATTCCATGTGGAATCTCAAAAAGTAGCAAGATTCCACGTTGAGTCCCAAAGAATAGCAAGATTCCAGAATACCAAAGAGTAGCAAGATTCCATGTAGAATCTCAGAGTAGCAAGATTCCATGTAGAACCTCAAATAGTAGCAAGATTCCACGTAGAATCCCAAAGAATAGCAAGATTCCAGAACACCAAAGAGTAGCAAGATTCCACGTAGAATCTCAAAGAGTAGCAAGATTCCATGTGGAATCTCAAAGAGTAGCAAGATTCCACAAGGAATCTCAAAGAGTAGCAAGATTCCAGAATACCAAAGAGTAGCAAGATTCCATGTAGACTCTCAGAGTAGCAAGATTCCAGAATCCTAAAGAGTAGTAAGATTCCATATAAAATCTCAGACTAGCAAGATGCCATGTAGAACCTCAAACAGTAGCAAGACTCACAGAAACAGAAGCCTGCCCTTGCAGATCAGAAACGCAGCCGCGCCGGAGAAGACTTCGGCTGGCGGGGTTTGGGGATCCCTGCCAACAAAGGAACCCGACGGCGGCGGTGGGGGAGGGTGGGGGGGTTGACGGGGTTGGCGGTGGGGGGGGGGGGCCAGGGCCAAATTTACGGGGGCCCATGCCCCCATGGCCCCACGTAGCTGTGCCCCTGCCTCAGCACATCTAGTGGTAGAGTTCTTTTAGCGTACAGTAGGCCTACCATGGCTTAGTAAAAGGGCAAACAAAGCGATCACAACAAGGGTGACACAGAAAGGGGCAGCAGACGATGTCCGAACTAACACCTTTATTATAACCATCCAGGGCACGAGTCGTGTTTCAGCCCATAAGGGCCCTTCTTTAGGAGTCTTCATTTGGATGTATGTTGATGTAGGATAAAGCTCAGTATGGTACAGGTGGTGTTCAATATGTTGTTGCTTTACTTCTAAAGCTTTCTAGAGCGCTTGAACTCAAAGGGGTGCAAACTTAAAAAATTGCACTCTGGTTATAATAAAGGTGTTAGTGCGGACATGGTCTGCTGCCCCTTTCTGTGTCACCCTTGTTGTGATTGCTTCGTTAGTAAAAAGGCCCCTCAACCACATAAGAGCTAACTGACTGCATAAACCTGGAAATTCAGTGCCAGTATCCCGACATAGCCTGGCATTAATATCCAGGGATAATGCCGCTCACCACCAGCTGAATATTGGCCCCTTAGTGGAGGAGAGGCCTAGTGGTTAGGGTGGTGGACTTTGGTCCTGAGGAACTGAATTCGATTCCCACTTCAGGCACAGGCAGGTTCTTGTGACTCTGGGCAAGTCACTTAACCCTCCATTGCCCCATGTAAGCCGCATTGAGCCTGCCATGAGTGGGAAAGCGCAGGGTACAAATGTAACAAAAATAAAATAGATACTATTGGAGATTCTACATGGAATGTTGTTACTATTGGAGATTCTACATGGAATGTTGCTATTCCACCAGCAACATTCCATGTAGAAAGCTGCGCAGGCTTCTGCTTCTGTGAGTCTGACGTCCTGCACGTACGTGCAGGACGTCAGACTCACAGAAGCAGAAGCCTGCGCGGCCACATTGGTGATCTGCAAGGGCCGACTTCTACATGGAATGTTGCTAGTGGAATAGCAACATTCCATGTAGAATCTGAAATAGTAGCAACAGTGAAGGAGTGGCCTAGTGGTTAGGGTGGTGGACTTTGGTCCTGAGGAACTGAGTTTGATTCCCACTTCAGGCACAGGCAGCTCCTTGTGACTCTGGGCAAGTCACTTAACCCTCCATTGCCCCATGTAAGCCGCATTGAGCCTGCCATGAGTGGGAAAGCGCAGGGTACAAACGTAACAAAAATAAAATAAGTATGATAAAGAACAACTCTTTCCAAATGGGGCAGGGCATGTGCTGACTGCCAAAGCTGGGGGGAGGAGGTGTGGAAAGAGAGACCAAAACCTTCTGCACATTCGGACTCCATCTGTGGGTCGTCCCATGCCCATCTCCGCACTGGGAAGTTTTCTTTGGCATAATTTGAGAAAGTTAACGTCTCTGTTCTCTGCAGTTGCAGCTCAGACTTGGCTTTTCTCGCTCTGATTTCTGCAGTCCGGGTGCGCTGGCTGCGATTTATGGTTCCTGCCTGAAGCTGTCTTACCTAAGTAACAGAGTGTTCACAGACCGAATAACTAGACGCTTCCAGTATCAACACTAACACCGTGTCACCAGGAGATTTAGGACCTGTCTCCGTTTTCTGCCTGCCAGCCCAATACTTTCTGGTCCTTTTTGAGAACGAGAGAGGACATGAAGGAACTTTGCCTATTTCATTTATCCTAAGATGAGCCTCAAGAGAGGTTAATACAGGAAGGGAGACTTACGACAAATAACCACTAGGAATCAGTGATACGGCAGGCAAGAAGGGATGGAAAGAGTGGAGTCGAGATCAAAACCGCTCACCTTGTCAGCAAATCACCACCGGGGAACTAGTAACAGGAGGAGGAGGAAAGAAGGGAAATCTTGCCATCAAATGAATTTCAGAGAGTGTAAAGAACAGTCACACATCAGAGTCGCACACCCTCACTCACAAACACACACACATCTGCCTATTGGGTTTACATGGGAAAACAGAATTGCTCACAGGTGTACCTGGGTGAAGGGTACAGGCACTGCAACACTGCACCAGCTTTTACACCATCTGCAGACGGACATCCCCGGGGCAGAGTTAGGGTAGCGACGTGATGATATGAAGACTTTGTAACAAGTGTTTCTACATGTAAAAAACATTTACAGCTTCTCTGCAACATGTGAGCCAGGATAGTTCTGAAAGGGACACTGCCCCGCACCGCCTTTGTAAAATCAACATGCGCTATTCAAAAACTCATAATGATAGTTGTAAACATGTATTTAAGCTTTCTTTGGAGTGGGAAGGGGCAGCGAGTCCTGCTCAATAAATGCAGCCCCTCCCCTAAGTGCTACACACAGCTGCCCTGGAGGAATCATGGAGACAAACAGGGGCATAATCGAAAGAGAAGGGCGCCCATCTTTCGACACAAATCGGGAGATGGGCGTCCTTCTCTTGGGGTCAACCCAAATCGGCATAATCAAAAGCAGATTTTGGGCGTCCTCACCTGCTTTCCGTCGCGGGGATGACCAAATTCACGGGGGCGTGTCGGCAGCGTAGTGAAGGTGGGACAGGGGTGTGGTTAAGAGATGGGCGTCCTCGGCCAATAATGGAAAAAAGAAGGACGTCCCTGACAAGCATTTGGCCGACTTTACTTGGTCCCTTTTTTCCACGACCAAGCCTCGAAAAGGTGCCCGAACTGACCAGATGACCACCGGAGGGAATTGGGGATGACCTCCCCTTACTCCCCCAGTGGTCACCAACCCTCTCCCACCCAAAAATTAAAAAACATTTTTTGCCAGCCTCAAATGCCATACTCAGGTCCATCGCAGCAGTATACAGGTCCCTGGAGCAGTTTTAGTGAGTGCAGTGCACTTCAGGCAGGCGGACCCAGGCTCATCCCCCCCCCCCCCCCCCACCTGTTACACTTGTGGTGGTAAATGTGAGCCCTCCAAAACCCACCCGAAACCCACTGTACCCACATATAGGTGCCCCCCTTCATCCCTAAGGGCTATGGTAGTGTTGTACAGTTGTGGGTAGTGGGTTTTGGGGGGGCTCAGCACCAAAGGTAAGGGAGCTATATGCACCTGGGAGCAATTTGTGAAGTCCACTGCACTGCCCTCTAGGGTGCCCAGTAAGTGTCCTGGCATGTCGGGGGGGGGGGGGGGGGGACCAGTGCACTACGAATGCTGACTCCTCCCACGACCAAATGGCACAAGACTGGAGCCACCTAGAGGAAACTGTTAACTACTGTTTCTGCTGTTGACCACAGGGGCTGAGGCACAGACAGTAGCACTAGGTTACAACTGCCAGAGGAGGAGGAAGGTAAATTTAAATTACCTGCTCTTGGTTCATCTCTAGATGACCAGCTAGTTCACCTAATGCAAGTGCCAGCCCAGCCTCTATGAGTAGAGGGTCCCAGGGATGAGCACACAGATATACAGTCTTCACCTCTAGGACCCGTCACTTCCAGGACTGGGGGGCTTGGGCAATCAGCACAGGAATGGGATGACTGGGAGAGGGTGAAACAGGAGATAGATACAGGGATTTTTTATTTATTTATTTGTTGCATTTGTATCCCACATTTTCCCACCTCTTTGCAGGCTCAATGTGGCTTACAATACATCATGAGTAACAAAAATACATGAAAAAGTATGCATGTAGTGATAACCGAAGGATTTTGGGTAGCATGACAGTGATAAAACATGATAGTATATTAACAAACAAACATATTAAGAAATATTTAAGAAATATATAAGAATTATATAAGAAAATATACATTTAGTAGTAGCTAAAGGATCTTGGGTACCATGATAGTGAGAAAACATGGTAGTGTTTTGGCAGGTTGACATAGTAGAGGCAGTTTTGGATGTGCGAATAGGAGTTTATATTTGTTGATCATTGTTGTATGCCTTGTTAAAGAGATGAGTCTTCAGTAGAACTCGGAAGTTAGCCAATTCATAGATCGTTTTTCATTTGCGCGGCAGCGCATTCCAGAACTGTGTGCTCAGGTAGGAAAAGGTTGACGCGTGCGTTAGTTTGTATTTGAGACCTTTACAATTTGGGAAATGAAGATTAAGGAATGTGCGGGATGATTTTTTTAGCATTCCTGGGTGGTAGGTCTATCAGGTCTGACATGTAGGCTGGTGCATCTCCGTGAATAATTTTATGAACTAGGGTGCATACTTTGAACGTAATACGTTCTTTAAGTGGAAGCCAGTGCATTTTTTCTCGTAGGGGTTTAGCGCTTTCGTATTTTGTTTTACCGAAAACAAGTCTAGCTGCAGTGTTCTGAGCTGTCTGAAGTTTCTTAATTATTTGCTCTTTGCAACCAGCGTAGAGTGTACTGCTATAGCTAAGACTACTTCCTGAACAATACCTGCATTGATTAAAGAAAGACTTCAGCTGCCAGCACTGCCTGTTAGACCCCTATAACCAGTGTTGTAGGTGACTTGGTACTTGTGCTGAGACTTGGCAGAGTGATAGGCACAGTTCCCTCTAAGCTGAGTGGGAGTCCTCCAATCTACAGTCCTGCCAGTGGAGGGCGCTGTTTCACTAGAACATTTTCAATAGTGAGGGACAGGCAAGTTCTGCAGGACTCCGGGGAACCTGCCTGTCCCTAGAGATTGAAACACCGCCCCTTACAATGCAGTTGGAGGCCACCCACTCAGCTTAAGGGACCAGTGGGGACAGGGTAAATGTCTGAGCATGAATAGGTTGCATGAACATTATTTTGTCACCTCTGAGAGCAGAAGGGAGAGAGGAGACCAGTCTGTCTGGCAGGGGCAGAGAATTAGTAGAAATCAATGGACTTTGCCTGCACACAACGAAGGAACCTTAAGAGCAAGGTTTCGTTACTATATATATAGCAATGCATGACGACATGTGATATGGTTGTTATTAGTGCAAAAAGGGCATGAAACATGCAGTTTGCTAACAAGATGGCTAACCCAAACTGTGGGGAGCTACAGTGGCGTTCCTAGGGTGGCTGACACCCGGGGCAGATCGCCGATGCGACCCCCCCCCCCCCCCCCGGCGAAAGGCCACCTCCCCCTGGCGAAAGGCCACCTCCCCCGGGTGCATCTTTACCTGCTGGGGGGATGCAGCGTGCCTGTCTGCTTCGCTCGTTCCATGCTCCCTCTGCCCCGGAACAGGAAGTAATCTGTTCCAGGTCAGAGGGAGCAAGGAACGAGTGGAGCAGACAGGCGCGCGGCCCCCCCCCCCCCCCCCAACGGCATGCACCCAGGGCGAACCGCCCCCCCCCCCTTGGTACGCCACTGGGGAGCTATGAAAAATCTCACAATTTAAACAAATGAGGCCTCAAAACTCAAAGAGCAATGGTCAGACCAAACATGCCACTCTATTCTCAAATGGCCCCACTAAATTATCTATCTCCAGATTTAAAAAAAAAGAGAGAGCAACAACAACAAAAAAACCCTACAAAAATGGAGAAAAAAGTTGCTAACTAAAAAAATAGCCAAAATCCACACAGTCTGTCTTAGTCTTCAAAAACAAAAATATCCACATCAAATCCCCAGAGTTCCAACAATCCCCACTGCTAGTTCATGAGTCATGACTGACTTGTATCAAAATAGAGTCCCACAAGTACTTAGCTTGACTGAAGAGGTATCTTTTCCTCACATTGCTACCATTCCAGTGCATAAAGGAACTCTCTTCAAGTGCTGCAGTATATGAACAACAGCTGTCCAAAACCCTGACAAGGGCCAGTTGTTTCGCAAACCCGCTGCTTCAGGAGGTGGAACCAGAGCTTAAACGACTAAAAACTAACCTGTTTCAAAAGGCTTATCCTACCGACCCAACTTAAATGCCTGAACTGTGCAACACTGCAAAACTAAAGTACTTAATGGACATACCACAATTCTTACGCTTTACGATTCCTTAATGTGACCGTTCCACATGAATCTTATCTTACCACAACATCACTTTGTATTTGTTCACACCGGAGTCTGCGAAAGCCTCTCCGGTATTATGTAAGCCACATTGAGCCTGCAAATAGGTGGGAAAATGTGGGATACAAATGTAACAAATAAATAAATAACTGGGAATCCCTTTGGGGATAGACTGACACGTTTGGTCAGACATTGCTCGTTGAGTTTTGAGGCCTCGTTTCTTTAAATTGTGAGATGTTTCATTCTCCCCACAGTCTGGGTTAGCCATCTTGTTAGCAAACTGCACATCTCATGCTCTTTTTTGGATATTTTGAAAGTTTGCTTTTATTAGTGATCATCATATTTGCAATCCTATATAATAATTCTCACCTCCAACGTTCTGTGCTTGGGATTGAGGCTCCCTGGAGGTGGTGGTCTGCTAGGCAGACATGCACTGACGTCAGGACAGCTGATTTGAAGGCAAGGGGAGAAGTAGGGAAACACGCTTACTCCTCCCCCTGCCTCAGAATCATCTGTCACCTCCATGCTACGGCCCCCTCGACCCCCCCTCGGCCCGCCGAAAACCGCCCCCCCCCCCCCGCCGCCGTTGTGGACTACCTGTGCTGACGGGGGACCCAAACCCCCGACAGCCAAAGTGCTGTTGTGCCCTTCGCGTTGTTCATCTTCTCTGCGTGCGTCTGACGTCAGACTCACGCAGAGGAACTTCCAGAGAAGATGAACAACGCGAAGGGCACAACAGCATTTCGGCTGTCGGGGGTTTGGGTCCCCCGTCAGCACAGGTAGTCCAGAACGGCGCCGCCACGGCGGGGGGCGGTTTTTGCCGGCACGGGGGGTGGGGGGGGGGGGGTCGAGGGGGCCGTAGCGTGGGGAGGGGGGGAGAAATTGCCTGCCTAGGGCCCGTTTCCTTGCCTTCAGAAACGGGCCTTTTTTACTAGTAATGTAAATAAAGCTACAACATCGCTAGGCATACTGTGTGGAAACTGCATGCACACATCAGCTGCTGTTTATGATCATACAAAGCTTTGTGGTTATTATTATTATTCAATGCGGCTTGGGATTACAGAGTATTGATGAAGAAAAATAAGTTAAGTATATCAGAATAAGAAGAAGTGAGTAGGTAGAGATGGGCAAGGTTGAAGGGAGTAGGAGAGGCAGGGGCGTAGCCAGACAGTAGATTTTGGGTGGGCCTAGGCAAGAAGTGGGTGGGCAATAAGTGTTCTCTCCCTCCCCCCAAAAAATATCTAAGCTGGTGGGAAAATGCATCTCTCCACCTTGGCAGTCTGCAGCAGGCATGCACTGAAACAGAGCATTCGCAGGTGCCAGTATCGTGGAGCACACCATCTTCATTACCATCAAGGGGAAGTCTTCAGCCGGTAGAGCCTGGAATCCCCATCAGCTACGGCTAAACATGTGCTACTGTTGGGTGGGCCTCAGCCCTAAGTGGGTGGGCCCCGGCCCACCCAGGCCCATCTGTGGCTACGCCACTGAGGAGAGGTATGAGCAAGGGTAGGTGAGCATTGGAGGAGGGGTAGAGGAGGCGGAAGGGGATGGGACATGGGGTAAGCATAGGGAAATTAGGTGGGAGAAGTGGTCTAGGTCATTATCGTTGTCTCCTGGATATGTGTAGGGTAGATGGGTTCATAGGATTAAATTGGGTCATTTGGGTAGGCTGGCTTGAACAGATGGGTTTTTAGTCATTTCCGGAAGGGTAGATAGTCACTAACTGAGCGGATTGGTCTGGGGAGGGCATTCCAGAGTTGGCTGCCTAAGAAGGAGAAGTTGGATCCATAGTAGGTTTTGTACTTGAGACCTTTGCAATTGTGGATAATCTTGTGGATTAATATATGGACCTTGAAGTTGATTCGTTCTCTGATAGGGAGCCAGTGAAGTTTTTCACGAAGAGGTGTTACACTTTCAAATCGTGATTTGCCCAAAATGAGTCTTGCTGCTGTATTTTGTGCAGTCTGAAGTTTTTTCAGGATATGGGTCTTACAGCCCAAGAAGACAGACAGGGGAAGGGAGGGGTCTTGCAGGCTCATCTGCCCAAGATGGTGGAGTTCAAAGGACTAAGATGGCTAGAACTGTCTTCAATAAGGCCAGAGATCATACAACAGGTCATGCTAGCAACTGGGTGTGGACAACAATAACTGGGCAGACTGGAGGGGCTGGTTGGGCTTTTTGTACCATCACCTATTAAGGGATTCAGAAGAAGGTGATCATTAAATACCTCACTCACAAATATACATTAAAAGATATTATAACTATTGTGAAGAAGGCCAGACCAGGAGGCCAGACGTTTGGGGGAAAATTTCAACAGGCAGAACAGCTGGATAGATAGTACAGGGGTGATTTTACCACAGGTACTTTGCAATATAAACTGCCCAGATGGTTTCTCTTTGAAAATTAACCGGCAGCAGAGCATGGCACATTACTTGAATTACAAATACACATGTTCTTTTTGTACCCTCGGCCCTAACATATACACTGCCCTGGGAATTCCCCTATTTTATAGACCCTTCCCCATTGCAGGTCCTTCCTTGTGGAATGGCTTCCAGGTCAAACTGCCACCTTTAGAAAACATGCACAAGCCTAGCTGTTAAAAAGGACATGGAATCATTTGATGCATGTAATACTTTCTTGGAATGAGGCAGTTAAAGGCAGCTTCAGTCTGTTTTTAAGGATCACTCAGATATTAGTCAGTCTTATGACAATGTCTGGGAACATTTTGGTTTTTATTGCACTTGTTTGTGTGTGTTTTTATTGTGTATGTTCACTTGAACTCTGCCTAGAATTGTACTGCGAGTGACAAATCTTTTATAAATAAATAACACCTACGGCATGTAACCAGACAGACTGCTGATTTTTGAATCATTAGTAAAATGATTACTTTTTGTTCTGTACTCAGGCAGGGCTTAATTTGTAGACAAAAAGGAAGCAGAACAGTCGAGCCAGGAGAGGAGGCGCTGGAAGCAGAGCAACAGAAGAGGGACTACATTAAGGAACGGGGTACCTGTTTTCTGCTCTGCTCCAGCCCTCTCCCCCCCCCCCCCTTTCCTGCAGGTTTTTGGGAGGACGGAGCACAGCTACCCTGCTGCTCTGGAGTCTGAGAAGAAGTTCCAGAATTGCGTTCCAGAGCGTTCCCCCAGAAATTAAGATCTTGGTGTTTGTTATCGGCCAAGGAAACTTTCCCATCTGACTCCACTGCAACATTACAAAGATGCTGAACAGAACTTATCAACTCCACTAAGCACCTTTCTTTCCTCAGAGTGAAATCCAGTTACCACTGTCATCTAACCCAGTCCTCCACTTTGTGAGCGCGTCTGCATGCAGTGATGCATTTGAGGATAGATTCTATAGGCCATGCTTAAAAAATCCACACCGAAAAAATATGCCTAGGCGTATTCTATAAAGTATGCCTAAATTTCTATGCGGTTTATAGAATACGCCAAGAGCCCTTCCATGTGACTAAATGTGTGTGTGAAGGAGTGGCCTAGTGGTTAGAGCACTGGTCTTGCAATCCAGAGATGGCCGGTTCAAATCCTGCTGCTGTTCCTTGTGATCTTGGGCAAATCACTTAACCCTCCATTGCTTCAGGTGCAAGTTTGTGAGCCCTCCTAGGACACAGAAATATCCATTGTACCTGACTGTAACTCACCAGGAGCTACTACTGAAAAAGGTGTGAGCAAAACTTGCTGTAAAAGACAATGTCTAATGTGGCATGCTTCCTGTCAGGCAGAAAAAGCACTATTGAATTCCTTCAGGAATGCTCTCTTCTATTCACAGAAATGAAAGAAACACTCCACCCCAAAACCTCCTCCTTCTTCAACAGAAGGAGAATATTTTACTTTTTCTCCTTCCAACAAGAGGTGCTAGAGAATTAGAACTTTCTTCCACAAAAAGAAGTCTATAGAGAACTTTACTTGTCCAATACTCAAAACCTCAGTCTGCTGCAGAGTTGCCACATGGGAAAATTTTTCCCAGCCCAAAGTCAAACCCCACCTCCCACACCACCAAACCCCACCTCCCACATCACTAACTCTGCCCCACATCACTAGCCCCACCTCTTATATCACCAAACCCCACCCCTGACATCAACCCCGCCCCTGAAAAGCTCTATTGGACCAAATTGGACCAATAGAAGCCTGAAAAAAAGCACCCAAACCGCACAGCAGCCACAGTGAAACATCCCAAAAAAACCGCACCCCACAGTCACCGAAATTTTCCCACATCCGCTCGCAGAAACCCACCCAGTTGGGCGGGAACGGGAAACCCACCCACCTGGCAACTTTGGTCTGCTGGTGTTCACATAGTCTAGCTTAGCAGTCCCCTTTTCTTTTAGGGTGAGTGGATCTCAAGCATTCCTTTGAACTCCTTTTCTCAACAGGCATAACAGGACACTTACTTTGTTAATAGGTTCTTTGTTCTTCCTTCTCCAAGAATAAAAAGTAATAGTCTCAACGTTCTTGAAAAAGGAAAATAAAGCTGTTTGCAAATTAGTTACAAAAGGTCAATGACTTCTAACCCTTCCTGTCCCCAGCTCAGTCCCAATTTATATCAGCAGGCTCCAAGCAGTAAACTCTCAGCAAAGTCTTTCAGCAGTTCTTATGGGCGGGGCCGGCGCAAGCAGCAAGAATGAATCGCTGCAGGCACCGAGGACACCTATAACGACACTGGGGAGGGAAGAGGTTCAGCGACCGGAGTGCAGATGCCGGGACACTGCGGAGGAGCGGGGGGAAGAGAGCAGTGTGGTGCTGCAGCTGGGTGGGCCTATGCCCACCCAAGCCCACCCGTAACTACGCCACTGGCAGGTGCAGACAACTATGCAGAAGATCAAAAGGTTGAGAACAATGCCGGGGATTTAACACCAGCTCTGAAGACGGGTAAAGGTTTAGGGAGGAATTTCTGCAGTTGCGTTACTGAGGATTTCATGCCTGTTTCTTCCGATTACCATGATTATAAGAATCTGCAACTAATTTTACAGCATGTCAGAGGTGTTGCTCGTACAAAAAGGATATGTGCGAGGTCACTGCGCACAAAATTTTATCTTGCATGCGGATTTGTGTGAACTATCACACAGCCATTCTGAATCTACTGCAGATCTCTGGCAGATCTTGCAGGATCTCACAGCACAAGAGACAATTCCTTCCCTGGCAGATTTATGCCTAATGATTAATTATACTTGTATAAATACTGTGCATATGTGTCTCTCCTTCTGTTTCTGGACATGAGGAAGAAAATACGCTGGATTTATCACAGGGGATTAGCCAGACAACCAGGGGTGTGCTGGTAAATTTTTAACAACAGGCTTTTTCTCCGGACGTAGCCAGCTCTGCAGTTGGAAGGGAGTAGCCGGTGGGGGGGGGGGGGGGGGGGGAGCAACACTTGCCTCTCTCTCCTCCCTCCCTTCGTGCGGGCACGCTAGGCATACCTTTGCTGGCAGCCAATAAATGGACTGCCACCACGCCCAACGTCTTGCTCTGAGCAGCATGCTGGAACTTCTCTCACATGCTTGAGAAGTCCCAGCCTGCTGCCCAGAGCTGGAAACAAGGAGCGGGGAGCAGCAGTAGTCTATTTACTTGGCTGGCAAGACTCAGCATCCCCACCAGTAAAGTAAAAGATAATTCAGCAGGGGGCCCAAGCCCACATTTTGGGAGCCACTTGTTAAAGTAGCCATGGAGGGCCCTACTTTAACAACCGGCTCCCAAAATTCTTAAAACTTAACAACCGGCTCTTGCGAGCCTGTGAGAGCCTGCTCCAGCACACCACTGCAGACAACAGATTTTGGGTGGGCCTAGGCAGGAATTGAGTGGGCACCAAGTGTTCTCCCCCCCCCCCTCAAAAAAAAAAAAATCTCCGCGGGTGGGAAAACGCTTCTTTCCTCCTTGGCAGCAGGAATTCACTGAAAACTGAGCATGCGCAAGTGCTGGTGTTGTGGAGAGTAGCGTTTTCGTTACCATCAGGGGGGAAATCTTCAGCTGGCGGAGCTGGGGATTCCCACCAGTTACCACTAAAATGTGCTACTGTTGTGTGGGCCCTGCCCCCCCCTCCCCCCCCAGTCTACCTGTGGCTATGCCACTGATTTATCAATTCCTGGAGAGTCTTGCTCAGTTCTGAAAAACAGCCAAGCTTACACTATTGAACTGGCAATTACAGCTTCTTCACGTCCATTGTAACTCAGCAAGACTGCAAGTTTACCCAAAATAAAATATAGTTCCACCAAACCGGCTCAGTCTGCTGAGCAGAAGACAGGGAACGTGAGATCCTGGGAGACGTCCTCCCCAGAATACAAACAACACGTTTGCAGCTCTTTCACCTTTTCTGATTTCTATTTTATTTCTAGGCTGAAGGTAGGTCTCTCCTAGCCTGTTCCTTCTACTGCTGCCAAGGATATGGGATCATTTATTTATTTAATGCTGCAAACTGCTGTGCTGTTCATCATCATCAGAAGAAGCACAGACAGCAAAGGTCATACAAAAGCCCAACAAAACGAATGGTGTGGTGCAACAATTCATTCTAATATCAATGACAAGTATCGATGACTCGACACGGGTCGTGTTTCGGCCACAAAGGGCCTGCCTCTAAAGTCAATACCAATAAATGCACTTGACCAGTATGTTCCTACAGGATGGAATTTAAAAAGCACCAATCGAGCACAAAGCATATTGTCTACCTAATCATAGCGCTAACTGATACTACGCTGGCAGTCAGCGCTAAGATTAGGTCAATCACAGGAAGTAATTCGTGTTCCTGGTGCATATTAACACCTGCACCTCTGCCAGCTCTACGTCAGGTTTAGCTGTGGGTGCCTGAACGTGAAGTGCACCGACACTGCTCTACGCTAGGATTCAGCCTCCTATTGTGAGATCCTCTGAGTAGCTAAATTAAGGTCCAAGATGTAGTCCTGCCCCCATTGTGTTGCTTAATACCCAGACTGACTGATTAACTAACATTATTATTATTATTATTATTATTATTTTATTTATTGCATTTGTATCCCACATTATCCCACCTCTTTGCAGGCTCAATGTGGCTTACAATATATAGTGGAAATGAGAGGAGAGTTGACATTAGTGTTACAGAAGTATTTTGGGTTGCATGATAGCGAAAAGCATGATATTAATATAACAAGCAAATAGAAGAGACAGTTCTGGGTATATGTGAAGGAATTCATATTTGTTGGTCTTTGTGGTATGCCTTGTTAAAGAGATGGGTCTTCAATAGTTTGCGGAAGCTGGTTAGTTCGTAGATCGTGTTTAGGTTGCGCGGCAGCGCGTTCCAGAATTGTGTGCTCAAGTAGGAAAAGGTTGACACGTGCATTAGTTTGTATTGTAGTCCTTGGCAGTTGGGGAAATGAAGGTTGAGGAATGTGCGGGATGATTTCTTAGCATTCCTGGGCGGTAAGTCTATCAGGTCTGACATTTAGGTTGGAGCATTTGCATGAATGATTTTGTGGACCAGGGTACATATTTTGAACGTGATGCGTTCCTTAAGAGGGAGCCTGTTAGCAGTTACCTAGCGATGTGGGGAGGGGGGGGGGGGGGGAGAGAAAGAGGGGAAGATAGCATTCCCACTGAACCACCAGGGTTTTTGTGCTTTGGGGTTGGGGGACCTGGACGTCCGATTTGGGGGGGGGGGGGGGGGGCTTAGTTTTCACAAGTCTCCCAGACCTATCAAACCTCTTCAGTGGGTCTCCCTCATTCCTCCATCTCTAGCAAACCCTAATGCCAGCTCCAAGCTGGCGTAAGGTTTGCAGCAGTAGCAGTGCCCTTACTTGGTGTGTTCCCCCCGCTGATCATGAGGGATGGAATGCAGAAGACCCTTGTTTGCATGCAATTAGCATTCAGAGCTGCCAAGCGTGTTATTGCACGCGCTCACCGGCTCTGATCATCAGGCGGGAGCAAACACAGGCGCTGCTATGGCGCTATTGGCCTCTAGCATCCGTGTTTGCTTATGATTATCGGCCCTTTCGTTAGCAGTGATATTCAGTCTGCTGAGCAGATAACCAGAGAGAAAAACTCAGGACAGCAAAACAGCTGCCCCTAACTTTATCCAGTCAGCTTTCCTGAGCAGGGCCGCTGAGAGACTGGGCCAGGCCCGGGACAAGGTCGCCCTCGGGCTCCCCCCCACCTGAGGTCGCCGGGCCCCCCCTCCACCCGCCACCGGGCCCTCTCTCCACCCCCGGGCCCTCTACACTGACCTTAAGCGCCTCACCTTCGAAAGTGCAGCAAGCAGGGGCAGACCACTCCTTCCTTCTGTGTCCTGCCCTCGCGGAAGTTACGTCAAGCGAGGGTGGGACACAGAAGGAAGGAGTGGTCTGCCGCTGCTTGCTGCACCTTTGAAGGTGAGGCGTTTAAATTCAATGCCAGGGAGCGACGGAGGGCGGGCCCAGGCCCAGGGAATTTTGTCCCCCCTGTCCCCCCCTCTCGGTGGCTCTGTTCCTGAGAGCGGACTCAAGATTGTCACTCTCTGATCGTGCCACCAGTCATCGCTGTATCTAAGCGGCACTATTCAGACACCGGCGCTGAAGAGCTGAATTTTATTTAAAGATTATGGCCAGTATTTTCAAAAAACAACCATTCATGGAGTTTAAATATTGACAAGTAAATTTTAGTGCCCTGGCAGTGATTGCGGACTTTCTGCACGATGGACCTAGGGCAGGGAGAGCTGCATCTACCCTTCCAATGGTCCGAGACTTCTAAATGTATTTAGTCAATGGTCTGGTCTGATCACCTAATATTGCAGTCCCCTGCCTCCGTCGCTCTGTACTCAGCTGGGCTGCACCAACCTGGCATGATGCCAGCTTACACAGCAGCACTGCAGACCACACATCTGCAAACCCAAGGCTTTTAGGATTAGCATGCAAATTTTTTAACCCAGTGCTGATTTGCATATCATTACCTTACCTTATATACAGTATGTGACTTCCTAGCATGAGTCTTAAAAATTAGAGTTCATTTTTAGCGTGGATTTTTACTGTGCTTTTATTAAATCATATTCGAAGGGGGATCGAGAATGAAAAAAAACGTGGAAGGCAAGAAAGTGAAGCTGGACACACGGGAAGAGTGGAAAAGAGAAAGAGAATGAAGAACCACAGCACTGCTCTCTCCGAGAAAGCTTTCAATGCCCATTTCCCTGCCAACAGCTCACCTCAGATTTCAGGAGGACAGTTAATGCTTGAAAGCAGATTGCTGAGACTGAACTGTGTACCTAAGGCTACGTTTACAGAACAGAGGTGGCAGACTAACCAGCGATGCCAGCCTGTGGGCACAAAGCCAACTGAAAGGAAGTCTCCTTTACAGCCCCTGCAGGGATCAACTCATTATATACCCCCATGGGGTCCAAACAAAGAAGGTGGTGCCTTCTCTTTCAATTGATGGCCTTTAGAATTTCATGTTCAAATGGAGCAGCCCAGAAAGCACAAGACTTTACAGCTTTCTTCCAGTGAAGAAATGGGGAGTCTGCCTTCCCTGAGAGGAGAGAAATTCTTCCACTCAACCGTATCACCTGGTGAAAATCTGAAGATAGTAATTTATAATTTAGAAATTCAATCCAGTTTCTGTGTTTTACATGCCGTTCTGTAAAAGGGAACAAGGAACGTTACAGCAGGTTGGGCTCATAAGGTCTTAATTATAACTTTCACAGACCCCTGTATTGAATGGTGCCTGTGGATGAAGGATGCAGAGCTGCCAAGTTACCCATTCCAGGAGGGAGACTTTGTTTTTTGGCCGGTCCTGGATTTCTGCCAACCTCATCCTGGTGCGTTACGGGACCGGCAGCACTGGCTTCAATGGAGAGAATCAGGGACTACAAATATTACACTGCTGTGGGATGTAAGTTTAAAGCCAGGACTGGCCAAAAAGTCTCCCTCCTAGAACGGGTAACTTGGCAGCTCTGAGGGTGGGGGGGAAAGTGATGGGGATGGAGGGGGGGAGAGGAGTTTCTGATATCAAATAACCAGAGGCTGGACAGTCAATTTTGAAGTTATGGACATTTTGCAAAATAAACAAGCAAATGCTGAAAGAGAGACTAAAAATTCCCCCCCACCCCCCCCACAAATAAAATATGTCAGGCTCTGCTGGGAAGTCCAGCTCTCTGCTGGCTGGGAAGAATGACGGATGAGCTCACCGATGCCCAAACTGCAGGCTATTTATCTTTCTGCCTCTCCGCTGGGCTGCCTGTGCTCACTGACTCGGGACATCACGTGGATTAAAAGACTGATCCAGGGATGTATGCGATACATTGTTGCACTATATAGTGAAAAGATTCCCCCACACATCTTACCTCATAATTCACTGTTGGGTCAATATTCAAAACTCATGATGCATTCACTGGTGAACATATTGGCCAATTCATTCATTTTTAGAAGCTATGCAGATAGTATGAGGCTATTTGAATCACTAAAGAACTTAATACCATCTATATTAAAGTGAGCTGGCTGTTGAGGCAATATTCTAAATCTGCACTACCCAAGCTGCAAAGGACTCAAATACAAAACAATTTACGCATCTAGTTTTTCCTACATAGACACACAACTGTGGAACGCATTACCGAAAGCCTTGAAAACGACGTACGACCACCTAAAATTCCGGAAATCACTAAAAACCAACCTGTTTAAAAAGGCAAACCCTACCGATCCAACTTAAATGCCTAATCTCTGCAACACAACCAAACTAAAGCTCGTAATGGACATAACACAACTCTTCCGTTCTCCGATTCCCACATGAACTTGATCTTACCACAACATCACCCTGCAAAGGCCTCTCCGGTACTATGTAAGCCACATTGAGCCTACAAATAGGTGGGAAAATGTGGGATACAAATGTAACAAATAAATAAATAAATAAAATAAAAATATTCAGGCAGTTGAATCACAAGAGCTGTTCCATTAGACTGCAGCACCTTTTTCTGTCTGTGGAGTTTTTTTGGCCAGTGATGGTTGTAAGCCTTAGCTCTATACTTTTGCGAGGAATGTGGCTGTTCATTGAGGACTTTTTTCTACATTTATAATAAATTTGAATTTGCGTTGTGTTGTGTTCAGACAGAAGGGGTGGCTGTCTTTTTGGAAACGTTATTGTTTGAATGATTTTCAATATTCAGGCAGTGCCAGCAGGGCTGCCGAGAGACACAGCTGGGCCTGAGGCAGGACTGCCCCCCCCCCACCTTGACCACCGCCTTGCCGTGCCCCTCCCCCCCCACTTGGGCTGCTCCCCACATTCGCTCCGCCCTGCACTTTCCTATCACTGTGTCCAAGGAGGTTTCTCATTGCCTGTGTCTGACTGCTCCTCCGGCCTCAGGCCCAGATGCATCAACCAAACGTTAAAAAATCTAAAACTTTAAAGTCCCTAACGAATTTTTAAAAATGAAGACTGCACCAAAAAAACAAGTCGCACATGTTCAGTGCGGTCCTGTAAAGTACAATGCATCAAACCGGTGTAATCCCCGTCGGTAATCGGCCCCTAAAAGCGTTATGCTGGCTGCTCTGCGCATGCCACAAATGTCAAAACTATCAAAAAAAAAAGCAAAACACAAACACATTGCATGGATCGGGAGGGGGCAAAGGCGCTCGTGAGGAGCGTCCTTCACGGATGGCCTTGCCCACCCGCCCCACCCGAGTTTGCCGCTTCCCCCCGCATCAAATCAAAAATCATAATAAAAATCAAAACTTTTAAGGCTGCCCCGGCCCCGCTCCCTTCCCTTCTTTCCCAGCACCACCTCCCGGCATCCTCTGCCCCGTGCCCCGCCCCCGCTGCCCCCCCCTGAGGTCGTAGTCGCCGCTCCTCCCCTCAACCGGGCCCCCCCTCCGCATTACCGGGCCCGCGCAGCGCCTCTCACCTCTGTCTGAAGGCGCTGCACGGGCAAGAAGAACAGCTCAGCTGATGCCTTTTCGCCCAGTCTTCCGTCTCTCCTTTGCTCCTGGGCTCGCCCCCGTCTGACGTAAGTAACCAACGGTTGAGGGGGGAGAGCGACGGCGACAACCTCAGGGGGGACGCGGGGGTGGGGCACGGGGCGGAGGATGCCGGGAGGCGGAGCTGAGAAAGAGAGGAAGGGAGGGGGGCCGTGGCAGCCTTAAAAGTTTTGATTTTTATTGATTTTTGTTTTGATGCGGGGGGAAGCAGCGAACTCGGGGGGGGGGGGGCAAGGCCATCCGTGAAGGACGCTCCTGACGAGCGCCTTTGCCCCCTCCCAATCCTTTTTTGTTTTTTTTTTTTGATTAGTGCAGGGGGAAGCCCAGGAAGTACTGTATCCACCTTGGCGTTCTTTATTGGTAGCGTTTTACATGCCAGCTTGGATTTTTATGGTGCAGGGGGAAGCGGGGAGATGACAGCTCAGCCCTTAACGACAGGTCTGACCTCACGTTAAATTTATCACGGTAAATGATTCGTTGCAGTCGTCGGTATGGTTAGTGCATCCCGAATTGTCCACATTTCAACGGTTGTTACTCGTTTGCATTCTGTTTTCATTAGCTGCTAGCGTAGTCGGAAAATGGCCTTTAATGCATGCTATGGTTGAAAGTTTCTTCGTTACAGGGTCGTCAAAGTTTAGTGCATCTGGGCCTCAGTCTGTCATCTGACTTGTCTCCTGCTCCTGTGTGCCAGGACCGGGATGCTTGTATTAACACGATATTGCATTAATACAATCATCTAGGTCTCAGAACACAGAAGCCGGAGAGAGGCAGATCTGGAAGCAGGCAGGCAGGAACCGGAAGAAATTTGCTTTACAATTCAGTCCACTTTGCTTATGGTTAAACTAAATTTTGAAAATGACTCACTCATGCGAATGTGCTTGAGAGTCATTGCGAAAACCAGCACAGCTAAAAAGGTTCAACAGCTTGCATTGGCAGGAAGTGGATTGTTCAGTTTGATAAAGGTTCCTTCAAATCAAGCCAGGCTGCAACAAAAGTAAATCGATTTTTTACTCGTTCCAAAAGTACAAAGACTGGGGAACACTCAAGGAAGTTATATGGGAATACTTTTCAAACAAATAGGAGGAAATATTTTTTCACTCAACAAATAGTTAAGTTCTGGAACCTTTTGCCAAGTGGTAACAGCGGTTAGCGTATCTGGGTTTGAAAAAGGTTTGGACAAATTCCTGGAGGAAAAGTCCATAGTCTGCTATTGAGGCAGACTAGGGACGCAACTGCTTGCCCTGGGATTTGTAGTATGGAATGTTGCTACTCTAGGATTCTAGAATCTTGTTATTCTTTGAGATTCTACATGGAATGTTGCTACTCTTTCAGATTCTGCATGGAATCTTGTCACTCTTTAGGATTCCAGAATTTTGCTATTCTTCAGGGTTCTACATGGAATGTTGCCACGATTTGGGTTTCTGCCAGGTACCTCTGACCTGACTTGGCCACTGGAAAACAGGATACTGGACTAGATGGGCCATTGGTCTGACCCAGTATGTTCTTATATTACTGACATCTTCTGATTGGGTGTACAGGTTTTTATCAAGGGAATCTCTGAAACACTTGACTTCCATATAGCAAAGAATTACTTTATCATCATTATTGTCATTATCATCTGCATTAGAATTAGTGCAGTCTAATTCATCACTTGCATCTCAATCTTCATTATCGTCACGCTGTCCAATTACAAAGAAGGCTTTCACAAGGTTGGAATCATTGCCTGTTGTTCTAACAATTTTTCATCTGATGGCAAACTCTGAATGTCTTCGGGAACTGATGCAAGAACGTCAAATGTGTGCAAACGTTCTCTTTTAAGACTCAAATAGGTGAGAAAATGTGGGATACAAATGCAATAAAAAATAAATAATAATAATCTAGTAGACAGTGACCCAAGTGAAACATTTTCCATGGGATGTCTGGCGGTCTGTTGTGATAGACATGTATGTCTGTTCACCAAGAACTGGAACCAGATTCACTTTCATCTCCGCTTCAAAGTGACCAAACTCATCAGTTTGGCCGGAGACTAGTAACCAGTTCAACAAGCACAGGCAACTCTACTGTTCTTATAGGCTGTACTCCCTGAGCAGCAAAATTTGAGATGATCCGCTGTTCCCATGACAAGGTTTGCAAATAGCAAAATCTTGTTCCCGGTTTTGCTGTTTCATTTGGTTTATTTATTTATTTACCACATTTATACCCCACATTTTCCCACCTATTTGCAGGATCAATGTGGCTTACAAAGTATCGTAAGGTGATTGCCATTACGGTTGATAACAAATACGAGGTTGTGCTATAGTCAAAGGTAGAAGTGTTTCAGCTGTCATGGGGTCGAGGGTAATAAATTGTCCAGTACCAGATCGTAGATGATCTTGTGTTGCTGGGTTTGGGGATTTATGTTGGATCAGTGGGATAAGCTTTACTAAGGAACTGTCATTTTCATCTCACTTCTGTTTCTACTTTTAACTGCAAGCCTCAGCTGTAACTGAATAAAAGTAACCCAAATGTTATCCTGTACTTCTTTTCAAGTAAAAGTGACAAAACTTTAACTTAAGTACAGTAACTAGTTACATTTACTTAGGTGGTAGCATTTTGGGCTCACAGGAGAAATCAGCTGGCAGTAAACTGCGAGATGCCCATAGGAATAGAATGGGCATTTTGGATTTTACCGCCACCTGATTTCTACCGTGGCTTAGTAAGACCCCCTTAGTTACTATACAACACTGATTTCCAGAGGTGATTTGTCCTGAACCAAAGGTCAAGCGGGATCAGTGGCCAACAGGCAAGGAGATCATGCCCAGGTCAGTGCCCAGCAAGTGAGATGGCTGTGAAAAGGTTAATGCTGCACCTGATAAAAGACAGGCAGCTCGTAAGTACATAAGTATTGCCATACTGGGAAAGACCAAAGGTCCATCGAGCCCAGCATCCTGTTTCCAAGAGTGGCCAATCCAGGTCACAGATACCCGGCAAGATCCCCAAAAAGTACAAAACATTTTATACTGCTTATCCCAGAAATAGTGGATTTTCCCCAAGTCCATTTAATAACGGTCTATGAACTTTTCCTTTAGGAAGCCGTCCAAACCTTTTCTAAACTGCGCTAAGCTAACCGCCTTTATCACATTCCCTGGCAACAAATTCCAGAATTTAATAACACGTTGAGTGAAGAAAACATTTCTCCGATTCGTTTTAAATTTACTACATTGTAGCTTCATTGAATGCCTCCTAGTTCTAGTATTTTTGGAAAGCGTGAACAGATGCTTCACATCTACCCGTTCAGCTCCACTCATTATTTTATAGACCTCTATCATATCTCCCCTCAGCCGCCTTTTCTCCAAGCTGAAAAGCCCTAGCCGCCTTAGCCTTTCCTCATAGGGAACAAAGGACTTGCTGGGGTCAGCATCACTGCCAAGCAGCAGTGGAGGTAGTGCAAGGGTCACTCCATTGCCAAATTCTCTGCAGGTTCCACACCTTGCCCTTGCTGTCTTGAAGTCTGTGCCCTCACACATTCCCTTACTGTACCCTCTGCCCGGGGTAACCTCTTCAGCTGCCTGAGGACGCTTGCATTAGCCTGGTCTCTTGTGTGCTCAATATTGCTGATAATTGCTTTACTTAATGAAGATGTTTCTTGTGCAGTCAGAAAGGCCATTTTCAAGAAAACACACACACACACTTAGTACAACAATCCAAAATGAAGCATTAATTAGAGAAATCCGAAACACTTTTCCTCTTTCATTTTGATCCCTTACAAAGACACACCTCACGTACAGCTGTCAGTCTGGTCTGCGCCTACTAGAAATCCTTTGACGTCCTCTGACACACAACTTTGCCTCTGCCTCCTTGTTACCCTTGAACAAACAGCACCTTCTCCCCCAAACTCATTATGAGGTAAAATTAATCCTCTTAGAAGATGAAACGCTTCTCTGGGCTAAAGCCCCCGTCTTCATCCCTGCTCAGGTGCTATCTTACACTTCTTTCCTGTCTAAGTGCCTTTATTCTGGTCCCTCAACGATCCACCTCTCCCTGTTCATCAGGGACATCAACAGGCATGGCCCAAATTAATGAGAACATAAAACAGGTGCCAGAGTGCCCCCTTATGGTGATGAAGGATATATATAACATTATCAGTGATTAGCTGGCTGACCGAATTCAGTTCAAATCCAAACCAGTGAAGAAACTCACATTTCAAGGAGGAAAAAGATCTCATTAAACTGCGGCAATCAATATCAAAAGGATACACCGCTCTTTTTTTAGCAGTTCTTCTGCCCACAGTGCAACAAGTAATCATAGATCTAAAACCTCCTAAAAAATTTTTTTATATGGCACCTTTTAAATATTAAACCACATCACTTCAAGATTTAACAATAACGCACAAAGAGTACCAAAAAGTAAAACTTATCTGAGTAGTGCAGCGTTTGTGTAATCAGTGGCTCCTCCCCAGCAAAATAGCTCAAGGCAGTGCGGTCCCAACGGACCCGTTTCGCGTCAGCTTCATCAGGAAACCATACTCGTGTCCATGCTCATTTCTGACTCGCTGGAGGCTAGTCGCTCCACTGTTAGACTTCAAACATTTATGAGCATCTATGATTACTTGTTGCACTGTGGGCAGAGGAACCGTTAAAAAAAAAAGAGTGGTGTATCCTTTTGATATTGATTGCCGCAGTTTAATGAGATCTTGTTTTCCTCCTTGAAATGTGAGTTTCTTCACAGGTTTGGATTTGAGTGGTTTTGTAGTATATAAGTACATAAGTAATGCTACACTGGGAAAAAGACCAAGGGTCCATCGAGCCCAGCATCTTGTCCACGACAGCGGCCAATCCAGGCCAAGGGCACCTGGCAAGCTTCCTAAACGTACAAACATTCTATACATGTTATTCCTGGAATTGTGGATTTTTCCAAGTCAATTTAGTAGTGGTTTATGGACTTGTCCTTTAGGAAACCGTCCAACCCCTTTTAAAACTCTGCCAAGCTAACTGCCTTCACCACGTTCTCTGGCAAAAAATTCCAGAGTTTAATTATGCGTTGGGTGAAGAAAACGTTTCTTCGATTTGTTTTAAATTTACTACACTGTAGTTTCATCGCATGCCCCCTAGTCCTAGTATTTTTGGAAAGCGTGAACAGACGCTTCACACCTGTTCCACTCCACTCAATATTTTATATACCTCTATCATGTCTCCCCTCAGCCATCTCTTCTCCAAGCTGTATAGCCCTAGCCTCCTTAGTCTTTCTTCATAGGGAAGTTGTCCCATCCCCGCTCTCATTTTAGTCGCCCTTTGCTGCACCTTTTCCAATTCTACTATATCTTTCTTGAGATGCGGCGACCAGAATTGAACACAATACTCAAGGTGAGAGAGCTGCAACCTATTCGCATATACAACTGCTGCACGTCAAGAAAGAACGGAATAGCCGAGGGGTCTAGCCCTTCACAGCCCAAGTATTGTTCCCCAATATCTAACCACGACAGCCATCACTGAAACAAAACAGTTAGAATGAAACTGGGCAATAAATGCCGTTTACCCAAATATCGATCAGTGCTGAGTATCTGGATTCAGTGCCGATTGGCAATGACCCTCCGATTAGCAGCAATGCTGAAATCACGACCCCCATAACGAACTGGCTTAAGATTGGGGCAGCCTTTTGCTGGACAGCAACCGGGTTAAGGGCCTAAATATCCCCACTATTTGGTTAACCTGCTTCTCTGCCCAAGCCCTGCCCCGTACCACCCCGACATTATCCGGTCTATTCTGCTGCGGTCCGAAGAAATATTCGGCAGCACTATCCGGACAATGTTACCAAATACTGGGCTCATCCGGATCAGCCACTGTAACTACTGTGCAAGCTTTGGGAATCAGGCGTGGTATATGCTCCCAATCTCTAAGCATCTCAACGCAGGTCACAGACTTGATTGGGAAGATTTTGAAGGGACATATGGACTATATGTAACATGGAGAAAACGCAGTTTGACTCAGTCGGTCCAATGCCGGGTGCCACTGGGTAAAACTACGCAGTATGTGAAAGAGAACTGCAAACCCTGCAGTACAGAAATTGAGGAATTAAAATTAGTGCAGCGTCCCTAGTGCTTTGCAATAACGTGGTGGATCCACGCTTGTCCGAGCGCAGGACAGTGACCAGTGGAGTCCCAGCGAAGTGTAAATGTATCAGAAGACAATCGGTGAAAATGAAAGGCAGCGTATCACTTCTTCCTGTGTATGTTAAGGAAGCTACACAGAGTGGGGTCGTCCTATGCAGTGATCCTTTGTTTCTGATTGAGCGGAGGAGTGGCCAGTACGATGGACTGAGATCCTGGGGAACTGGGTTCAATTCCTATCCAATTCAAGATCGGGAGGCAGGGATAGTGCTGGACAGACTTGTACGGTCTGTGCCAGAGCCGGTGGTGGGCAGCGGGACTGGTGGTTGGGAGGCGGGGATAGTGCTGGGCAGACTTGTACGGTCTGTGCCAGAGCCGGTGGTTGGGAGGCGGGGATAGTGCTGGGCAGACTTATATGGTCTGTGCCCTGAAGTGCACAGGTACAAATCAAAGTAGGGTATACACAAAAAGCAGCAAATATGAGTTATCTTGTTGGGCAGACTGGATGGACCGTGCAGGTCTTTTTCTGCCGTCATCTACTATGTTACTATGTTACTATGTTACTGCATCTCCTCACGACACTGGGCAGGTCATTAAACTCAGGTACAAAACAAAAAAACTGATATTGTGAGCCCACTAGGGACAGAGAAAGTACCTGCATATAATGTGTACAGCACTGCCTACGTCCAGTAGAGATATAGAAATGATAAGAAGTAGTCGTAATATAGCAACGACTGAAGAGCTGCTGCAGAAAAAGGGTCTCTTTCAATCAGTCACTGTGGACACGGAAGCTCCACTTCAGTCTAAGATTTAGAGCAGATAAACCCTTCAGAGTCATGTCTCAGTGGCTCTCGAGATGATTAGAAGCAGAGAAAGAGCCTCCTGTCATTGGCCACTCAACCACTTCTGCCACGTTGGCATCCTCGCTGTCGTTCGCTGCCTTCCCTCCCCTTCTGTACAATCTCCAGGGACTGGGAGGGGGAGGGGGGATCCCACTCTCAAAGAAAGAATAAGAAACATTATTTCTAAGAGCAGCTGCTCTTTAACATGTTACCATGTTTCTTACTGCAACGTAAGGTCTAAGAGGGAAAGCCAGACTCCGAGAGGCCAACTCAACAACCATGCGTTAGAAACATGCGCTGCTTACTACCATATGTTATAAAAAATTGAACCTGATGCTCTAAACCGATCATATGGAAAGAAGTCACTTGGGCAAGTCACTTAACCCTCCATTGCCTCAGGTACAAACTTAGATTGTGAGCCCTCCTGGGACAGAGAAATATCCAGAGTACCTGAATGTAACTCACCTTGAGCTACTACTGAAAAAGGTGTGAGCAAAATCAAAAATCAGTGTGCATGCAAAAAAATGTACATGCATGGGAGAACGCAGCCATCATCATGGAAACATATGCATTTGGGCGTGCATTTGAAAGAGCCAATATCTTGAACGGGTGAATAAATATGAGGATAAAGGTGATCAGGTCTATACTGTGTATCTGAATTCTCAAAAGGCATTTCACAAAGTACCTCGTGAAAGACTCCTGAGAGAATTAGAAAGTCATGGGATAGGAGGCAATGTCCTATTCTGGAATAAAACTGGTTAAAAGACAGAAAACAGAGAGTAGGGTTAAATGGTCAGTATTTTCAATGGAGAAGGGTAGTTAGTGGGGTTCCCAAGGGGTTTGTGCTGGGACTGCTGCTTCTTAACAGATTTATAAATGATTAAATCGCGTGAGGATTGTAAAAATTGCAAGAGGACCCTACGAGACTGGGAGACTGGGCGTCTAAATGGCAGATGACGTTTAATGTGAGCAAGTGCAAAGTGATGCATGTGGGAAAGAGGAATCTGAACTATAGCTACGTAATGCAAGGTTCCACATTAGGAGTCACTGACTGGGAAAAGGATCTAGGCGTCTTGGTTGATGATATGTTGAAACCCTTTGTTCAATATGCAGTGGTAGCTAATAAAGCAAATAGAATGTTAGGAATTATTAGGAAAGAAATGGAAAACAAAATTGAGAATGTTATAATGCCTTTGTATTGCTCCATGGTGCGACCACACCTTGAATACTGTGTGCAATTCTGGTCACCCCATCTCAAAAAAGATATATTAGAATTAGAAAAGGTAAGGTACAGAGGGTGACAAAAATAATAGAGGAGGACTTCCCTATGAGGAAAGGCTAAAGTGGCTAGGGCTTTTCAGCTTGGAGAAGAGACGACTGAGGGGAGATATGATAGAGGTTTATAAAATACTGAGAAGAGTGGAACAGGTAGATATGAATTACT
This sequence comes from Microcaecilia unicolor, assembly GCF_901765095.1. Classification (NCBI taxonomy): domain Eukaryota; kingdom Metazoa; phylum Chordata; class Amphibia; order Gymnophiona; family Siphonopidae; genus Microcaecilia; species Microcaecilia unicolor. The sequence continues at coordinate 494,587 of NW_021963840.1, forward strand.
CTTTCCAAAATTAGTAGGACTAGGGGGCACACAAAGAAGCTACTAAATAGTAAATTTTAAACAAATTGGAGAAAATATTTCTTCACTCAGGAATTCATAGCCAGAGAATGTGGTACAAGCAGTTAGCTTAGCAGGGTTTTAAAAAAGGGTTGGATAATTTCCTAAAATAAAAGTCCATAAGCCATTATTAAGATGGAGTTGGGAATATTCTCTGCATATTCTAGGCAGAGCAGCATAAAATTTGTGTTGCTGTTCTGGGATCTTGCCAGGGACTTGTGACCTGGATTGGCCACAGTTGGAAACAGGATACTGAGCTTGATGGACCTTCGGTCTGTCCCAGTGTGGCAATACTTATGTACTTATGCATTTGGGATTCTGAATGGAATCTTGCTACTTTTGGGGGTTCTACATGGAATGTTGATACACTTTGAAATTCTGCATGGAATCTTGTTATTCTTTAGAATTCTAGAATCTTGCTACTCTTTGGGGTTCTACATGGAATGTTGCTACTATTTGAGTTTCTGCCAGGTACTTGTGACCTGGATTGGCCTCTGTTGGAAACAGGATGCTGGGCTTGATGGACCTTTGGTCTTTCCCAGTATGGCAATACTTATGTACTTATGTAATCACCTTGTTTTCTAACTCCTCTTACTCTCTTACCTATCTATATGTTAACCATCTCTCTGACCTCATTGCAATTTTCTTTAAATTAAATTTTGGGATCTTGCCAGGTATTTGTGACCTGGATTGGCCACAGTTGGAAACAGGATGCTGGGTTTGATGGACCTTCGGTCTGTCCCAGTATGGCAACACTTATGTACTTGGGATTCTAAATGGAATCTTGCTACTCTTTGAGGTTCTACATGGAATGTTGCTACACTTTCAAATTCTGCATGGAATCATGTTATTCTTTAGAATTCTAGAATCTTGCTACTCTTTGGGGTTCTACATGGAATGTTGCTACTATTTGAGTTTCTGCCAGGTACTTGTGACCTGGATTGGCCACAGTTGGAAACAGGATGCTGGGTTTGATGGACCTTCGGTCTGTCCCAGTATGGCAATGTTTATGTTCTTAGATTGTTTGGTGTGAGTGTCCGGAACACCAAGTGTATATTACTGGTGTACTGCCCATCATTTCACAATGCCCCTCCCTCCGTGATGTCATCACCTCAGCTTCTAATCTCTTTGTCATTTTATTCTGTCCACCCATCTTTCAATAAAACAAGACAAAAATCGTAGCAGGCACAAGAAAAGAAACTGGCACGAGCCCTCAGTAAGACTAGCCATAGCAAAGTGAGCTAACCTTTTACTCCCCCTCCAAGAACATGAAATCAGAGGTGTCAGAAACCCAAGCATTGAGGTGGGCTGTGTACTTCTCTGCATCCTTCAGTAGTTCATGTCTTCATTACCATTGGACTGAAATGATCAGTGCTCTGAGCTCTATCCAGTCCTACCTACTCAGGTTTCTTGGGCACTAAATTTGTCTGTGCACAGGGGCAGTCAGAAATTTATGTGCAGAACTCAAAGTGGGACCCTTTTACCAAGCTGTGGGAAGAAAGGCCCTGCGCTGGTGGGGGGGCTATTTTTCCGTACACCAGGGCCCTTTTTATCACAGCGGGAGAAAAGCCCCCCAGCACACATGGCTGTGCCGAAAGAGAACTCCTACCTCATGGCCATGCGATGGGGAGCCCTTACCGCCACCCACTGAGTCGGCGATAAGGGCTCCCATGTTAACCTGGCAGTCCACGGTGATACCTGATTACCGCTAGGTTACCGCCGTGCAAGCCATTTCCAGGGGTTTGCTTTTTTCCACGGAAATGGCATGAGTCCTGGTCCTCTACTTTGCGTATGCCTATTTGGAACAATCCTAAATTTACAATTGGTAAAAAGCAAGTCTCCTGGCCTCAGTGGCAACGTATAGGTATATGGAATCTTGGACATTTAGTTGATTTAAATGCTCGGAAAATGTTTGCAGCCCTGCAGGCTGACTTCCCCTTATTAGATTCTCAGTTCTACCAGTGGTTGCAACTTAGCTCCATGCTGAAAAAAAGCCACTTGCAACTCACCAAGAAACCCTCTTTCCCAGAGCTTATTGAGGTAGCCAAAAGCCTTCGATCTACAAAACATGTTGCCTCGCGAGTTTACACTTTCTTTTTAAGTAAGTCTCCCATTACATGTCTGGGTTTGCGTAGGTGTTGGGAACAGGATATTCAGCAGCCCATTTCTGACGGAAGTTGGCAGCGGATCTGGGGCTCATTGTTTAAGAATTCAAGGTCTGCTGCCATCATGCAATCTCTTTATTTTTTTATGCACTGGTCATTATGGACGCCTCTTCGGTCTCATACCATCAACCCTTCTATCTCTAGCCTCTGTTGGTCGTGTCATGTTCAGCGGGGTACTCTCAAGCACTTTATTTTTGACTGTGTGTCTTCAGTCGTTTTGGGATGACATATGGCTCACTTTAACGGATGTTTTCCATTTCACTGGTCCTATGTTGTACAAGTATGTGTTGCTCAGAGACCAGTGTTTTCGTACTATGTTAAGCCACGATGAATGCTTACTAGTGAATACTTTGCTTACTCTAGCCTTGCAGGTTGTTTTTAGGCAGTGGAAGTCTCTGAGTCACGCTGCACATCATGACTGGTGGAATTTAGTATTTCAGACTTATAAATATGAAGTGTTTCTAGCTAAAAGGTCATGTCAATATATTTCTTATAAGGAGAAGTGGTCGACGTTATTGACCTACTTTACAGATGCCTGTTGAGAGGTTGTTGTATATTTTTTAATTAATTAATTAATTAATTTATTTTATTAAGTAAAGTTTATCTGTTGTTATTCTGCTTTGTTTAATGTTATACTGTTTATTCAATAAATAAAAAATACTAAAACTAAAAGGAAATGGCATGAGCTCGGGGCAGGACTACCACTGGTGGCCACGTTGGGCTTACCGCCGCTCTGTCAAAGGACCCCAGTGTGCACTGAACCTCCCACACTTTAATACATTGGTCCATTGTGTGCAGCGAGTGGATATAAATTCAGGAATTCCTCTGGAATCGCACAAGTTGTCCCCCCCCCCCCCCCAAGCAGGAACATTAATGTTCGTGAGTGATCCTACACATGTCAATGTCAACGTAAGGCTTATTTATCGCAATTTCCCTCTAGGAAGAGTTCAATGTGACTTACAAATTAAGAGAACCCAAGGTAATCCTAAGTGGTTGATAACATTATATACTTGAAAACTAACAATTATAAATAGCACTAAATATAATATGCCTTAAATCAATACAGTATAAATTCTTTCCAAGGTCTCGGTAACTAGTAGAGGAAAATTTCATATATATTATTAACAAGAATAGAAATCAATAACAACATCTAAAAAACCCGTGTCTTTAAATAAGTATTCTCAATTCTGATAGATAATGGGAGAGAATTCCATAAAGGTATTACAATAACACCAAAAATAGTATTAAATAGTAACACAGTAGCATAGTAGATGACGGCAGAAAAAGACCTGCACGGTCCATCCAGTCTGCCCAACAAGATAAACTCACATGTGCTACTTTTTGTGTATACCTTACCTTGATTTGTATCTGCCATTGTCAGGGCACAGACCGTATAAGTCTGCCCAGCACTAGCCCCACCTCCCAACCACCAGCCCCGCCTCCCACCACCGGTTCTGGCACAGACCGTATAAGTCTGCCCAGCACTATCCCCGCCTCCCAACCACCGGCTCTGGCACAGACCGTATAAGTCTGCCCAGCACTATCCCCGCCTCCCAACCACCGGCTCTGGCACAGACCGTATAAGTCTGCCCAGCACTATCCCCGCCTCCCACCACCGGCTCTGGCACAGACCGTATAAGTCTGCCCAGCGCTATCCCTGCCTCCCAACCTCCAGTCCCGCCTCCCACCACTGGTTCTGGCACAGACCGTATAAGTCTGCCCAGCACTATCCCCGCCTCCCAACCACCGGCTCTGGCACAGACCGTATAAGTCTGCCCAGCACTATCCCCGCCTCCCAACCACCGGCTCTGGCACAGACCATATAAGTCTGCCCAGCACTATCCCCGCCTCCCGCCACCGGCTCTGCCACCCAATCTCGGCTAAGCTCCTTAGGATCCATTCCTTCTGAACAGGATTCCTTTATGTTTATCCCACGCATGTTTGAATTCCGTTACCGTTTTCGTTTCCACCACCTCCCGCGAGAGGGAGGGCATTCCAAGCTTACAAAATCTCATCTTACCAAAATACATTGGGCGAAGAATTAATTGACTTAACAATCTTGATGAATGACCAAACAAAGATCTCTTAAGGGGATGAGTTGTTTCAGGGTGAAGTGGGGGTGAACAGTAAGAAGGAAAGGTATGGGAAATGGGACTTGATATACAGCCTTTCTGAGGTTTTTGCAACTACATTCAAAGCGTTTTACATATATTCAGGTACTTATTTTGTACCAGGGGCAATGGAGGGTTAAGTGACTTGGCCAGAGTCACAAGGAGCTGCAGTGGGAGTCAAACTCAGTTCCCCAGGATCAAAGTCCACTGCACTAACCCCTAGGCTACTCCTTCAGATGTTTTAGTGATGGACATTACAGCTGAAAAATATTTATGCGCTTTTGAAGAATTTTTAAATGCTCCTGTGTGAAGATTCTAATGATTGAAATTCAATTCGGAAGGGAGTGCCTTGAAAGAGCTTGATGGTGAAAATGTGTTGGCACTGATTCCCCTCGGAAAATTCACTGCTGAGATAAGTCTACTGAGATTTGATCTATCAAGAAACAGTTGTTAAAAAAAGTGTTCTATATTATAGAAAATAAATTAAATGAAGATTTGATTGTCTTATTGAACCGATGAACATCAACGGTGTTAAGCCACTTGGATTACTGTAATGCCATTTACGCCGGATGCAAAGAACAAATCATTAAGAAACTCCAAACTGCCCAAAACACTGCAGCCAGACTCATATTTGGCAAAGCGAAATACGAAAGCGCCAAACCCTTAAGAGAAAAACTACACTGGCTCCCACTAAAAGAACGAATTACGTTCAAAATCTGTACTCTGGTTCATAAAATCATTCATGGCAAGGCCCCCGTATATTTGTCAGACCTCATAGACTTACCAACCAGGAACACAAAAAGATCATCACGCACATTCTTCAACCTCCATTACCCCAGTTGCAAAGGACTTAAATATAAATCAATATATGCATCCAGCTTCTCCTGCATCAGCACGCAACTATGGAATGCACTACCAAATGCCACAGAAACAATGCACGACCTAACAACCTTCCGAAAATTACTAAAGACCAACCTGTTCAAAAAGACATACCATAATGATCCTTCATAAATGACCTGACATCAAAACTCTACCAGAACCAGATAAAATCGAACTCTCTATACCTGTTTGCTTCAATCAATTTGTTACTAATGAACGTTAATGCATTACCCCTTATTTCTCACGCCCGAAATGAACTGTCTATCTTAACTTACTTTATAATTTATTTCAGTATTTATGAACTTTAAATGTAATACTACTTTGGATTTCTCCTCCGGAAATGGCGTTCGCCATTACGGCATAATGTACGCCACATTGAGCCTGCAATAAGGTGGGCAAATGTGGGATACAAATGCAACAAATAAATAAATACGATCTTGGTGTATTCTGAATTCCCTTGAGTTACCTGGGAACACCATTGCTGACGGTCCATACCTATTTCTAAGTATCGTGTTTGAATGATTTGTGGATCCTTTTCCTAAGCCACGTAGGCGCCTACGTCCGCTCAACGCGAGCCAATTTGGAACTACCGCACGGCCTGGGCGGTGACCTATTACTGGCTAAATCCAGAGGTCAATATTCCATCCTCATTCTTCTTGATCTTTCCGCTGCTTTTGACACTGTCGATCACAGCTTACTTCTCGATACCCTGTCCTCACTTGGATTCCAGGGCTCTGTCCTTTCCTGGTTCTCTTCCTACCTCTCCCTCCGCACCTTTAGTGTTCACTCTGGTGGATCCTCTTCTACTTCTATCCCTCTGCCTGTCGGCGTACCTCAGGGTTCTGTTCTTGGTCCCCTCCTCTTTTCTATCTACACTTCTTCCCTTGGTTCATTAATCTCATCCCATGGCTTTTCCTACCATCTCTATGCTGATGACTCCCAAATCTACCTTTCTACCCCTGATATCTCACCTTGCATCCAAACCAAAGTTTCAGCGTGCTTGTCTGACATTGCTGCCTGGATGTCTCAATGCCACCTGAAATTAAATATGACCAAAACCGAGCTTCTCATTTTCCCCCCCAAACCCACCTCCCCGCTCCCCCCATTTTCTATTTCTGTTGATGGCTCTCTCATCCTCCCTGTCTCCTCAGCTCGAAACCTTGGGGTCATCTTTGACTCTTCTCTCTCCTTCTCTGCTCATATCCAGCAGACCGCCAAGACCTGTCGTTTCTTTCTTTACAACATCCGTAAAATCCGCCCCTTTCTTTCCGAGCACTCTACCAGAACCCTCATCCACACCCTTGTCACCTCTCGTTTAGACTACTGCAATCTGCTTCTTGCTGGCCTCCCACTTAGTCACCTCTCCCCTCTCCAGTCGGTTCAAAACTCTGCTGCCCGTCTCATCTTCCGCCAGGGTCGCTTTACTCATACTACCCCTCTCCTCAAGACCCTTCACTGGCTCCCTATCCGTTTTCGCATCCTGTTCAAACTTCTTCTACTAACCTATAAATGTATTCACTCTGCTGCTCCCAAGTATCTCTCCACACTCGTCCTTCCCTACACCCCTTCCCGTGCACTCCGCTCCATGGATAAATCCTTCTTATCTGTTCCCTTCTCCACTACTGCCAACTCCAGACTTCGCGCCTTCTGTCTCGCTGCACCCTACGCCTGGAATAAACTTCCTGAGCCCCTACGTCTTGCCCCATCCTTGGCCACCTTTAAATCTAGACTGAAAGCCCACCTCTTTAACATTGCTTTTGACTCGTAACCACTTGTAACCACTCGCCTCCACCTACCCCCCTCTCTTCCTTCCCGTTCACAATTAATTGATTTGATTTGCTTATTTTATTTATTTTTTGTCTATTAGATTGTAAGCTCTTTGAGCAGGGACTGTCTTTCTTTTATGTTTGTGCAGCGCTGCGTATGCCTTGTAGCGCTATAGAAATGCTAAATAGTAGTAATAGTAGTAGTAGTAGATTTCATTTTGTACGCATGTCCGATAGGCACGCCAGAAATTTTCCAGCGCTCAACACTAACCGGGAAGTAATCGGCATTGTAAGCCCCCTGACGATTACTGCCCGGTTAACGTGTGAGACCTTAGCACTAACTCGGTGGGTGGTGGTAAGGTCTCAGGCCCAAAATGGACAAGCAGCTATTTTCATTTTGCCGCAAGTCCATTTTCAGCCCCCCCCCCAAAAGGCCTTTTTTTGTAGGTGCACTGAAAAATGAACTTGAACGCATCCAATACACACGTCTACGTCAACGCAGGTCACCTTTTGGTGCACCTTAGTAAAAGGACCCCTACGGTGCTTTCTTCAGCTTGGAGAAAAGGCGGCTGAGGGGAGATATGATAGAGGTCTATAAAATAATGAGTGGAGTTGAACGGGTAGATGTGAAGCATCTGTTCACGCTTTCCAAAAATACTAGGACCAGGGGGCATGTGATAAAGCTACAATGTAATAAATTTAAAACGAATTGGAGAAAAGTTTTCTTCACTCAACGTGTAATTAAACTCTGGAATTCGTTGCCAGAGAATGTGGTAAAGGCGGTTAGCTTAGCGGAGTTTTAAAAAGGTTTGGACGGCTTCCTGAAGGAAAAGTCCATAGACCGTTATTAAATGGGGAAAATCCACTATTTCTGGGATAAGCAGTATAAAATGTTTTGTACATTTTTGGGATCTTGCCGGGTATCTGTGACCTGGATTGGCCACTGTTGGAAAGAGGATGCTGGGCTCGATGGACCTTTGGTCTTTCCCAGTATGGCAATACTTATGAACTTATGAACATTAAGGCTATATTTTGAAAATATGATCTCAGCAACCTCGTTATTTCTGTTGGTCCTATGGAATAATAAACATTTAATGATTGACAGAAAAATCATAAACTGGCCTATCTGGCAAAAATGCGATATATGGTTTCTGAATCAGTTGATAACAGATGGTATTCTTAAAACATTTGCTCAGCTACAAGCTGAGTTTCAAGTTCCCAACTCTCAATTATTTCAGTGGTATCAGTTGCACAGCGTAATTAAATCTAAAAAAAAATGGAATCTAAGCTGTGTAATGAACAATATGGCTCTCACTAGCTTCATTGACAATCAGTGCAAGATACAGCATAGAGAGCCTCATTGTTTTATAAAGCTACTAGCAAAAAATGCCCGTTTCAAAAGGGAAGGAAACGGGCGCTAGCAAGGCCATCCCCCACCCTCCCTCTCTGTTCCAGACTCTGCCCTTCCTCTGTTTTCCCCCCCCCCCCCCCCGCGACCCTGTCGACCCCTCTTCTTGGCGAAAACCGTCCCTGGCTGCCGTCCAGTACCTGTACTGATGGGGGACCCCAACCCCCATCAGCCAAAGTCCTGTGCTGGCCTTCGCGGCGATGCTTCTTCAATGATTTTGTGTTCAAGTTCCTCTGTGTGCGTCTGACGTCAGACGCACGCAGAGGAACTTGAACCGAAGAGCATTGAGGAAGCAACGCCGCGAAGGCCAGCACAGGGCTTTGGCTGATGGGGGTTGGGGTCCCCCGTCAGCACAGGTACTGGACGGTGGTAGGGGACGGTTTTCGCCGAGAAGGGAGGGTCGACAGTGTCGCGGAAGGGGGGTCCAGTGGGCCGTAATGCGGGGGGAGAGTTGTTGTAATCGGAGGGAGGGCGGAGTGTGGAACTCGGTGGGGGAGGGGGGTCTGTGTTGCCCCGCTCCCTGCCACTTGCTCCGAAGTGGCAGGGAGCGGCGCAATGACAGCTGATTCCCAGGCAGGGGGAGGAGTACTCCCCTTGCTTTGGTATCAGCTGTCACTGACATCACTGCGTGCCTGCCTAGCAGACCACCTCCAAGGGAGGCACGGTCCCAGGCACATTCGAACGTTGGAGGTGAGAATTATTATATAGGATGAGGTCCAATATTATTGCCCCACGTTTCTCTACGCAACACGTATGGGAAATTGATCTTCACGATTCATTGTCAGAAACTCAATGGCCTCGTGTATGGTCAACTGGCCCAAGGGCATCCTTGTCGGCTGTAATATCACAATCTCTTTTCTTTATGTACCACAGGGCCCTTTGGACGCATGGAAAGAGCAAATTGTCTGGGTCCTCTAATTGCGATTTATGTTGGTCTTGCAAAAAAACAACAGGAACTCTTATGCATCTTTTGCTTGAATGTCCTTAACCTAGTCTTATTCTGGTCAGATGTTCGGGATAAGCTAAAAAGGATTTTCGGGTTTCAAGAATCTTTTTTTACCAAAGTATATAATCTGGAAGTCCACTTGCATCCCATTTATATTTTCAGAGAACGATAAACTATTGTTTGACTTCTTAGTCTTTGTTGCATTGAAACTAATAATATCGCATTGGAAAGATAATTCTCCAGGTAATGTTGTCCTGTGGTGGAATTGGATTTTACTATACAAGAAAAGTGAGCAACTTGCAATAAACTTTATACCTGGACACAATACTGGTCTTCAGAAATGGAAAACCTTGGACCTTTTTCTTTCATCTACGGCTTAACTTTATAGAGCTTTTCTGTTTGAACTCAGCTTAGTGTATTTTATTGTATTGCAATATAGTACATGTTGTTCTATTTTTTTTATTATTTACTATTTATTTATTGCATTTGTATCCCACATTATCCCACCTATTTGCGGGTTCAATGTGGCTTACATAGTTTTGTTAACATAGAGGGGCATAATTGAACAAAAACGTCTATCTCCATGGGTGTTTATCTCCGACAACGGGTCCGTGAAGGGGCGGACAGAACCGTATTTTCAAAAAAAAAAAAAAAGACGTCCATGTTTTATTCGACAATTTGTGAGCTGGGCGTTTTTGTTTTTCAGCGATAACGGAAAATGAAAGCGCCCAGCTCAAAAACGAATAACTCCAAGACATTTATTCGTGGGAAGGGCCAGGATTCGTAGTGCACTGGTCCCCCTCACATGCCAGGACACCAACCGGGCACCCTAGGGGGCACTTTTACAAAAAAAAAAAAAAAGGTAAAAGAGCTCCCAGGTGCATAGCACCCTTCCCTTGGGTGTTGAGCCCCCCAAATCCCCCTCAAAACCCACCACCCACAAGTCTACACCATCACTATAGCCCTAAGGGGTGAAGGGGGGCACCTACATGTGGGTACAGTGGGTTTGGGGGGCGGTTTGGAGGGCTCCCATTTACCAGCACAAGTGTAACAGGTGAGGGGGGGGATGGGCCTGGGTCCACCTGCCTGAAGTCCACTGCACCCCCTAATAACTGCTCCAGTGACCTGCATACTGCTGCCAGGGAGGTGGGTATGACATTTGAGGGTGAAATAAAAAGTTGTGAAATGGCATATTTTGTGGTGGGAGGGGGTTTGTGACCACTGGGGGAGTCAGGGGAGGTCATCCCCGATTCCCTCCAGTGGTCATCTGGTCATTTAGGGCACTTTTTGGGGCCTTATTCGTGGAAAAACAGGGTCCAGGAAAAGTGCCCTAAATTCTCGCTAAAAACGCATTTTTTTTCCATTATCGGCGAAAGGCGCCTATCTCTGATCAGCCGATAACCACGCCCCAGTTCCGCCTTCACCACGCCTTTGACACACCCCCATCAACTTTGTCCGCATCCAAGACGGAGTGCAGTTGAAAACGTCCAAATTCGGCTTTCGATTATACCGCTTTATTGGTTTTTGTGAGATAAACGTCTATCTCCCGATTTGGGTCGCAATATAGGCGTTTTTCTTTTTCAATTATAAGCTGGATAGTCATTGTAGGCTCAATGTGGCTTACATAGTTTTGTAAACATAGTCATTGCGGGTTCAATGTGGCTTACATAGTTTTGTAAGCATAGTCATTGCGGGTTCAATGTGGCTTACATAGTTTTGTAAACATAGTCATTGCGGGTTCAATGTGGCTTACATATTTTGTTAGCAAAGTCATTGTAGGGTGACAGATACATTTAATATTGTGTCGAGGTTAGGTAAGGGTAGAAGGAAGAAGAAAGGGGTGATTAGGTAGTTATAGTAGGTGAGTGTCAGGCAGATTTGTGTGGCCGTTAGTTCTCATTGTATGCCTTGTTGAAGAGATATGTCTTTAGAGATCTGCGAAAAATAGTTGTTTCGTTGATTGTTCTCAGGTCTGTAGGCAGTGCATTCCACAATTTCGTGCCCAAGTACGAGAATGTGGTATTGTGCATCTGTTTTGATTGATGTATTTTTAAAAATTTAATTTAAAAAAATCGCCTGTTGGGTACACTGTCACTTATGTACTTTGCCAAGGACACAAAGCAGAAGTTATTAGCACACAGCATGTTAAATAATAATATAGTGATTTTATTACTACTTTTGCTATGAGTATGAACATTGTGGCTCGTTTAATGTTTTGTAATGTTTTTATATTATTTTAAACTTTGTACACTGCTGTGATCTTTTTAAGAAAAAAGCCAAATGGTATAGTAAATTCAATAAACTGTAACTGTAATGAGCTACGAATCATGCAAACACATGCAAAGCAGCTCAGTATTATGCAAAATGAATACAGAAGTTTGAAGGGATTTTAGATGTAGCTTTTGCCGTTTTCAGTAGCAGCTCAAGGTGAGTTACTTTCAGGTACTCTAGGTATTTCATTGTCTCTGGAGGGCTCACAATCTAACTTTGTACTTGAGGCAATGGAGGATTAATTGACTTGGTGAAGATAACAAAGAGTAGCCTACTACTACTACTATTTAGCATTTCTATAGCGCTGCAAGGCGTACACAGCGCTGCACAAACATAGAAGAAAGACAGTCCCTGCTCAAAGAGCTATGTAATAAAAGTGAGCCAAGTATAGGACAATCAAGCCATTGTGACATCACTGATGAGGTTGGCTCTTATTGGTGGACTGAGGCATTATGACATCACAATATTAGCTCTGGTTACAAGAGACTACTACTACTACTATTTATCACTTCTATAGTGCTACAAGGCATATGCAGCGCTGTACACCATACATGAAAAGACAGTCCCTGCTCAAAGAGCTTACAATCTAATAGACAAAAAATAAATTAAGCAAATCAAATCAATTAATGTGTACAGGAAGGAGGATAGGAGGGTAGGTGGAGGCGAGTGGTTACAAGTCAAAAGCAATGTTAAAGAGGTGGGCTTTCAGTCTAGATTTAAAGGTGGCCAAGTACTACTACTATTTATCACTTCTATAGCGCTACAAGGCATAGGCAGCGCTGTACACCATACATGAAAAGACAGTCCCTGCTCAAAGAGCTATGTAATAAAAGTGAGCCAAGTATAGGACAATCAAGCCATTGTGACATCACTGATGAGGTTGGCTCTTATTGGTGGACTGAGGCATTATGACATCACAATATTAGCTCTGGTTACAAGAGACTACTACTACTACTACTACTATTTATCACTTCTATAGCGCTACAAGGCGTACACAGCGCTGCACAAACATAGAAGAAAGACAGTCCCTGAAATTAAATATGACCAAAACCGAGCTTCTCATTTTCCCCCCCAAACCCACCTCCCCGCTCCCCCCATTTTCTATTTCTGTTGATGGCTCTCTCATTCTCCCTGTCTCCTCAGCTCGAAACCTTGGGGTCATCTTTGACTCTTCTCTCTCCTTCTCTGCTCATATCCAGCAGACCGCCAAGACCTGTCGTTTCTTTCTTTACAACATCCGTAAAATCCGCCCCTTTCTTTCCGAGCACTCTACCAGAACCCTCATCCACACCCTTGTCACCTCTCGTTTAGACTACTGCAATCTGCTTCTTGCTGGCCTCCCACTTAGTCACCTCTCCCCTCTCCAGTCGGTTCAAAACTCTGCTGCCCGTCTCATCTTCCGCCAGGGTCGCTTTACTCATACTACCCCTCTCCTCAAGACCCTTCACTGGCTCCCTATCCGTTTTCGCATCCTGTTCAAACTTCTTCTACTAACCTATAAATGTATTCACTCTGCTGCTCCCAAGTATCTCTCCACACTCGTCCTTCCCTACACCCCTTCCCGTGCACTCCGCTCCATGGATAAATCCTTCTTATCTGTTCCCTTCTCCACTACTGCCAACTCCAGACTTCGCGCCTTCTGTCTCGCTGCACCCTACGCCTGGAATAAACTTCCTGAGCCCCTACGTCTTGCCCCATCCTTGGCCACCTTTATATTTAAATCTTTTTATTGACTGAAAGGTCAATACATATGAACAGGAAACATCAACTTGTACACAAATCTTATACAAGAACATCATTCAGCATTTCACAGTCAATGAAATTTCTTTTTATCCCCAGACACCCCAACCCCGTTTCTTATCCCTCTGCCTTAAATCTGTTTATATTTAACCATTGCAGTTGATATTGACAGAGACCACACATACTATTTCAGAGCGTATAATAATAAACAATCTTATATCATGGAGTTGTCAAGTTTCGCTTCACATTCCACAATGAATCATAGTGTAACTCTTTGATCCGCAATTAACCCCTTTCTCCTACCTTTCCCAGTTATCAAACCCTCCCTCCCTGCCCTCCCTTCCCTTCAAAATCTAGGATACTTTCTGACAGTCTGAATACAAGCTGTTGTCACTAAAAGTTCAACAGGTAACTCTTTGAAGCATGTGGTAATGTCTGTATAAATGGGTTCCATTTCTTTAGGAATTGCTGCAAGTCTGATTCTGGCCTGCCTTGACACATCTGTCTTTCCAAACGCATTAATGCCACCATTTTCATTCTCCACACCTGTGCTGAGGGACCATCTGGGGAAAGCCAATCTACAAGAATTGTTGCCTTCGCTATGACTATGGCCCGGTTTATGAATGCAATGCAGCCTCCTGGGACCGGGGCATTCACCTCAGGATTACCAAATAGCAGCAACGGGGAATATCGCCAATCTATAGCCCACAATTTAGAGACTTGTCTCAGAATGATCTTCCAAAATTCCTCCACCTGTACACAGAGCCAGAACATATGCCCCAAAGTCGCTCCCTCCTTCCCACACTTGGGGCATTCTCCGTCTGGGGAGGCTCCCATGTGAAACGCTCGCCGTGGGGGAATGTGTAGTCTGAGGGCAAATCGATACTGCATCTCCCAATGTGCTGATAATAAGGAGGATCGTTGGATTGTCAGGACATGTCTTTTGAACATGTCAGACGTTACTGTGATATTCAAGTCACTCTCCCATCCCCCAGCATATTTATCATAGTCCAATTCCAGCTTATGATCTTTGATGTGTCTGTGATGGTATTTCAAAGGCACTTTCTGTTGAGAGTTGAATGAGAATGCCTCTGCCACTTCCACTTGGACATCTTCTGTTAGGTCTTCCCATTCCAGGCTAGACACATAATGCTGTAGCTGCCAATAGTGGAAATAGTCTTTCGGAGTTATCAGCTTTGACCTTTGAAGATCTGTAGATGATTTTAGTTTCCCTTCCTCTGTTAGTATTTGTTGAAGGTAGATTATTCCTTGGTCTTCCCATCGTTTAAACATCGTGTATAAATCTCCGGGAGGGAAGTCTGGATTCCCCTTCAATGTCAAGTATGGAGTAGTTTTATAAGAGAATTGATGCATTCTGCAAATCCACTTCCAGGTTTTTTGCGCAGTCTGTAAAATGTTAGTGGCCGCCAAAACTGGGAATGTTCTCTTACCCAAACCATGAAGGGCACTACTGAAGTGGAAGGGTTTTAATAAGTTTTTCTCCATTTGAGTCGCTGAAAAATCTGATGTGTTACGGAACCAGTCATTGATGTGTCTCATTGCACAGGCCACCGTCATATGCCGCATGCTCAGCACTCCCATTCCCCCATATTCTTTTGGTATCTCCATCACTGACTGAGGCAGTCGCGGTCTTCTCCCCTGCCAGAGGAATTTCTTTAGCATTACATTCAACTGCTTTTCATCTTTACTAGAAAGGTATAATGGCAAAACTTGAAAGATATACAGCCAGCGTGGCACTATCATCATGTTATACAACGCTATGCGTCCCGAGAGAGAGAGGTAGCCCCTGCCAATGACCCAGCCTTGTTGCTGTTTCAGTCAGCAGTTTTTGAATGTTCAGATTATAGAGTTGGGATAAGTCGCTCGGGATCTGTACCCCCAGATATTTGATGGCGCCTGCCGCTCTACGTAATGGGAATTTAAATCTCTTCATGTCATCGGGGCTGGACTGGATGTGCATAACACTAGATTTCTCTAAATTGACTTTAAAGCCTGAGAGTTTACCAAATTGGGAGACCCTGTTTATCAGCACACTCAGTGACGTTGTTGGTTTAGAGGTCATTATCAATAAGTCGTCTGCAAACGCTAATGCTTTCACTGTCTCTCCCCCTACCTCTACCCCAGCTATCTCCCTTTCTAGTTTCAGGCTCCTCAGCAGTGGTTCTATCGAGAGGAGGAAGAGGGCCGGAGATAATGGACAGCCCTGCCTCGTGCCCCTTGCTATAGAAAATTGTGCTGTTCTTGAGCCATTAATCAGTACTGCGGCTGTGGGACCCGAGTATAACGATTGAATCGCCTGATATGCCCATCCCTTGACACCTATGTGTTGTAGCACTGCAAACATGTACTCCCATTCCACTCTGTCGAACGCCTTCTCGGCATCCAGACTCACCAAGACCGCCTTTGTTTCTGTACAACTACATTGTCCCATTGCCATAAGTAGACGCCTCACATTTACTGCGGCATGTCTATTTCGTACAAAACCCACTTGCTCTGGATCTATTAATGTCGGCAACACTCTCTGAATTCTGTTTGCTAGAAGCTTGGCCATGATTTTTGTATCCACATTGATTAGTGATATGGGCCTGTAGGAGTCTGCCTGCGTTTCTTTCCTTCCTGGCTTTAAAAGTAATGTGATTAACGCTTCATTAGCATAGAGTGGGAACTCTCCCAGATCCACCACCTCTACGTAATATGAGAGCAGAGGTCTTATTATCTGCTGGGTTAACATTTGGTAGAATGCACTAGAGAACCCATCTGGCCCCGGAGCCGAGTGTTTAGGCATCGTTTTAATTATGTCTTGTAGCTCCTTCCCTGTTATTGGTGAATTGAGTTCCTCTAACTCCATCTCACCAAGTTTGTTTAGCCCTGCCTGCTCTAGATACTGATTAATAGAGTCTGTAGAGTGGGGCATGGGCGTAGAATATAAGTCTTGATAGAAATCTCGAAACACCTTCGCTACCTTGTCTCTTTGGTTTTGAATATGGCCCTCCTTATCCTTGACCGCCACTATTACTCTGCTTCCTCCCCAGGTTTTTATTACACGTGCTAACATGCCTCCCGATTTGTTCCCAAAACGTTGTAACCGATATTTCCTACGTATTAATGCCCTAGAGGCTCGATCTTGTAGGAGGGAATCTAACGCTATTCTTGCTGACTGCATTTGTTCTTTGAAATGTGTGTTGGGATTATTAATGTACCTGCGCTTTGCTTTTTGGAGTCTTTTTTCTAGGTTGGTGATTGCTCTAGTGATTCGCCTTTCTCTTTTTGCTGTGAAGGCTATAATTGCCCCTCTTAATACTGCTTTAGCTGCTTGCCAAAACAAGGATGGCTGGCTTTTGTGGGCTGCATTAAATTTTTCATATTCCTCCCAGCTATCTTGTATGTATCGTTTGAATTCAGTATCTGCGGCTAAGTATGTTGGGAAGCGCCACCCCGCCCCGGCTCCAGATGACCCTGGATCTGTCAAGTCAATCCATGTCATCGCGTGATCTGAGACCTCTTCTGGCCCTATTACTGCGTCTGCTACCATATGAAACATGTTTTGATCTACAAGTATGTAATCTATCCTTGACCAGCTGCCATGTGCCCGTGATAAATGAGTATAGTCTCGTGAGTCTGGATGTAGAGTCCGCCACGCATCTACCAAATTTAGTGATTGCATGAATTGTGGAAGGGCTCTCGATCTCATTCCTCCCCTGCTGGCCCGTCTAGGTGTTGAACAATCTAATGTTGGATCTGCTACGAGATTAAAGTCTCCCATTATAATTAGGGGGATAGTTTTGCGGATGAGACATCTTTGGGCCACCCGCTCATAGAATGATTTGTCAAATAGATTTGGCCCATACAGTGCTACCAGCGTATATTCGCGATGTTGAATCCATAGGTGAATCAGCAGATATCTCCCCTGAGTGTCTCTTTCTATAACTTCCGATTTGGCCACTAATCCCTTGCGGATCAGAATAGCTATTCCTTTACTCCTCCCCTCAGCTGGAATCGCATGTACTTCTCCTACCCACGCCCGCTTCAGTTTCTGATGTTCCTCTGTATTGAGGCGGGTTTCCTGCAAGCAGGCTACATCCGCTCTATGTTTTTTAAGGGCTGCTAGAATTTTTGTTCTTTTGATTGGGGATGAAATACCTCCCACATTCCAAGTAAGGAACCGAACTAAATTGTGCTTAGTCATTACTATGTCCGGTTGTCGAGTAGCGGTGAAATTTTTTGTTTGTGAGGAACCCCGGGGCCCAGCTCCACCCGTGTTCCTTCCTATCTGTCCACATGACTCCAGTGACCTGTTCTGTTGCCCTTCCCCTTTCTATGTGTCCAACAGCGCGATGATCTCTATATATGTCCCAGAAAGTCCTACATTTAACTTTCCCACCCATCCCCCCCTCTCTCCCGCCCCCCCTCCCCTCCCCCCCTCCCCCCCTCCTCCCCTATCCCCCTTGACTCCAACCTTGCACTCCCCTCTCTTATCTTAGATCAGGTGTGCTGAGTCAACGATGGTAGGGTCTCCTCCCTCCCCCCTCCACACTTGCCATAGATAGTATCTCACTGTTCAAACTGGTTCATCTCTCTCTGCAGGAAAAAACACAGCACTGTAAATCACTACATATTGTACTTACTATTCAACATTAGGCTATTCAGCCAACTTTCTAACATCCAACTGAGACTTGACTTCAGATTACTGAGTTTCTAGCTCTCATTGAATTAAGTTGTGCTCTTCAACTGTTGCTTCCCTCCTGTTCAGAGTTTTTATGATCCTGACATTGAAGTGCCTCTTGAGCTTCTTTAGGAGAGCCAAAGGATCTCCAAGTGCCATCCATGTTGATTTTTAATTGTGCTGGGTATAGTAGCAAAAATCGTTGGTTCCTCTCTGCAAGTTGTCTGCAAATCGGGGTAAAAGCTTTCCTGCGTTCCTGTAACGCCTGTGAATAGTCTTGGAACACTTTAATACTAACTCCATCAAAGTTTAAGGAATCCCATTTTAATCGTGCTCCCCTTAAAATTTCTTCTTTATGTACAAAATTATGTACTTTAACAATCACTGCTCTTGGTCGAGTTCCATTATTAAGTCTTTTCCCCAACCTGTGAGCTCTTTCGAGGCAGAGTGGTCCCATACTGTCAGAAAGGGCAAATTCTGATTTTAACCAGCGTTCTAATTGTTCCGCCAGTGACCGATCCGGTATCGACTCCGGGACACCTATAAGTCTCAAGTTGGATCTTCGAGATCTATTTTCAAGATCATCCATTTTCATTGCCTGCGCTTTCAATTCTTTTTGTATCTCTTGCAACGACGCCACAGCGCTAACTGCGGCGTCCTCTGCTTCCGATACACGTGCTTCAAGTTCGCCCGTTCTTTTTGTTGTTTCACCAAGCTTCGTTTCTACGCTTGTTAGCCTTTCAGCAATCTGGGTTAGTTGCGGTTCCAAAGCGGACTTTACCGCTTCTGTGAGCTGTTCGAGTTGGGCCTGATGGAACCTTGGCGCCGAGTCTGACGCTGGGCTCGGCGCCATCTTGCTTTCGCCGACCCCTCGCTGCTTCTCTGGCTCTTTTTTTGCTGTTTTCCCCGTCATCGCTCTAGTTTCGCGGATGATATAAGAGTCCATGTGTCTTAAGTTTGATTCCGATTACTTTCCTTTGTTTATCAGCAAGTCAATCCAGTTTGTGGAGGGTTCGAGGGAGGGAGGACCCGAGAGTGAAAAGGAATGCGACCTCTTCCCTCAGCCCATCACGTGACTCTCCTTTGGCCACCTTTAAATCTAGACTGAAAGCCCACCTCTTTAACATTGCTTTTGACTCGTAACCACTTGTAACCACTCGCCTCCACCTACCCCCCTCTCTTCCTTCCCGTTCACAATTAATTGATTTGATTTGCTTATTTTATTTATTTTTTGTCTATTAGATTGTAAGCTCTTTGAGCAGGGACTGTCTTTCTTTTATGTTTGTGCAGCGCTGCGTATGCCTTGTAGCGCTATAGAAATGCTAAATAGTAGTAATAGTAGTAGTAGTAGATTTCATTTTGTACGCATGTCCGATAGGCACGCCAGAAATTTTCCAGCGCTCAACACTAACCGGGAAGTAATCGGCATTGTAAGCCCCCTGACGATTACTGCCCGGTTAACGTGTGAGACCTTAGCACTAACTCGGTGGGTGGTGGTAAGGTCTCAGGCCCAAAATGGACAAGCAGCTATTTTCATTTTGCCGCAAGTCCATTTTCAGCCCCCCCCCCAAAAGGCCTTTTTTTGTAGGTGCACTGAAAAATGAACTTGAACGCATCCAATACACACGTCTACGTCAACGCAGGTCACCTTTTGGTGCACCTTAGTAAAAGGACCCCTACGGTGCTTTCTTCAGCTTGGAGAAAAGGCGGCTGAGGGGAGATATGATAGAGGTCTATAAAATAATGAGTGGAGTTGAACGGGTAGATGTGAAGCATCTGTTCACGCTTTCCAAAAATACTAGGACCAGGGGGCATGTGATAAAGCTACAATGTAATAAATTTAAAACGAATTGGAGAAAAGTTTTCTTCACTCAACGTGTAATTAAACTCTGGAATTCGTTGCCAGAGAATGTGGTAAAGGCGGTTAGCTTAGCGGAGTTTTAAAAAGGTTTGGACGGCTTCCTGAAGGAAAAGTCCATAGACCGTTATTAAATGGGGAAAATCCACTATTTCTGGGATAAGCAGTATAAAATGTTTTGTACATTTTTGGGATCTTGCCGGGTATCTGTGACCTGGATTGGCCACTGTTGGAAAGAGGATGCTGGGCTCGATGGACCTTTGGTCTTTCCCAGTATGGCAATACTTATGAACTTATGAACATTAAGGCTATATTTTGAAAATATGATCTCAGCAACCTCGTTATTTCTGTTGGTCCTATGGAATAATAAACATTTAATGATTGACAGAAAAATCATAAACTGGCCTATCTGGCAAAAATGCGATATATGGTTTCTGAATCAGTTGATAACAGATGGTATTCTTAAAACATTTGCTCAGCTACAAGCTGAGTTTCAAGTTCCCAACTCTCAATTATTTCAGTGGTATCAGTTGCACAGCGTAATTAAATCTAAAAAAAAATGGAATCTAAGCTGTGTAATGAACAATATGGCTCTCACTAGCTTCATTGACAATCAGTGCAAGATACAGCATAGAGAGCCTCATTGTTTTATAAAGCTACTAGCAAAAAATGCCCGTTTCAAAAGGGAAGGAAACGGGCGCTAGCAAGGCCATCCCCCACCCTCCCTCTCTGTTCCAGACTCTGCCCTTCCTCTGTTTTCACCCCCCCCCCCCCGCGACCCTGTCGACCCCTCTTCTTGGCGAAAACCGTCCCTGGCTGCCGTCCAGTACCTGTACTGATGGGGGACCCCAACCCCCATCAGCCAAAGTCCTGTGCTGGCCTTCGCGGCGATGCTTCTTCAATGATTTTGTGTTCAAGTTCCTCTGTGTGCGTCTGACGTCAGACGCACGCAGAGGAACTTGAACCGAAGAGCATTGAGGAAGCAACGCCGCGAAGGCCAGCACAGGGCTTTGGCTGATGGGGGTTGGGGTCCCCCGTCAGCACAGGTACTGGACGGTGGTAGGGGACGGTTTTCGCCGAGAAGGGAGGGTCGACAGTGTCGCGGAAGGGGGGTCCAGTGGGCCGTAATGCGGGGGGAGAGTTGTTGTAATCGGAGGGAGGGCGGAGTGTGGAACTCGGTGGGGGAGGGGGGTCTGTGTTGCCCCGCTCCCTGCCACTTGCTCCGAAGTGGCAGGGAGCGGCGCAATGACAGCTGATTCCCAGGCAGGGGGAGGAGTACTCCCCTTGCTTTGGTATCAGCTGTCACTGACATCACTGCGTGCCTGCCTAGCAGACCACCTCCAAGGGAGGCACGGTCCCAGGCACATTCGAACGTTGGAGGTGAGAATTATTATATAGGATGAGGTCCAATATTATTGCCCCACGTTTCTCTACGCAACACGTATGGGAAATTGATCTTCACGATTCATTGTCAGAAACTCAATGGCCTCGTGTATGGTCAACTGGCCCAAGGGCATCCTTGTCGGCTGTAATATCACAATCTCTTTTCTTTATGTACCACAGGGCCCTTTGGACGCATGGAAAGAGCAAATTGTCTGGGTCCTCTAATTGCGATTTATGTTGGTCTTGCAAAAAAACAACAGGAACTCTTATGCATCTTTTGCTTGAATGTCCTTAACCTAGTCTTATTCTGGTCAGATGTTCGGGATAAGCTAAAAAGGATTTTCGGGTTTCAAGAATCTTTTTTACCAAAGTATATAATCTGGAAGTCCACTTGCATCCCATTTATATTTTCAGAGAACGATAAACTATTGTTTGACTTCTTAGTCTTTGTTGCATTGAAACTAATAATATCGCATTGGAAAGATAATTCTCCAGGTAATGTTGTCCTGTGGTGGAATTGGATTTTACTATACAAGAAAAGTGAGCAACTTGCAATAAACTTTATACCTGGACACAATACTGGTCTTCAGAAATGGAAAACCTTGGACCTTTTTCTTTCATCTACGGCTTAACTTTATAGAGCTTTTCTGTTTGAACTCAGCTTAGTGTATTTTATTGTATTGCAATATAGTACATGTTGTTCTATTTTTTTTATTATTTACTATTTATTTATTGCATTTGTATCCCACATTATCCCACCTATTTGCGGGTTCAATGTGGCTTACATAGTTTTGTTAACATAGAGGGGCATAATTGAACAAAAACGTCTATCTCCATGGGTGTTTATCTCCGACAACGGGTCCGTGAAGGGGCGGACAGAACCGTATTTTCAAAAAAAAAAAAAAAGACGTCCATGTTTTATTCGACAATTTGTGAGCTGGGCGTTTTGTTTTTCAGCGATAACGGAAAATGAAAGCGCCCAGCTCAAAAACGAATAACTCCAAGACATTTATTCGTGGGAAGGGCCAGGATTCGTAGTGCACTGGTCCCCCTCACATGCCAGGACACCAACCGGGCACCCTAGGGGGCACTTTTACAAAAAAAAAAAAAAAAAGGTAAAAGAGCTCCCAGGTGCATAGCACCCTTCCCTTGGGTGTTGAGCCCCCCAAATCCCCCTCAAAACCCACCGCCCACAAGTCTACACCATCACTATAGCCCTAAGGGGTGAAGGGGGGCACCTACATGTGGGTACAGTGGGTTTGGGGGGCGGTTTGGAGGGCTCCCATTTACCAGCACAAGTGTAACAGGTGAGGGGGGGGATGGGCCTGGGTCCACCTGCCTGAAGTCCACTGCACCCCCTAATAACTGCTCCAGTGACCTGCATACTGCTGCCAGGGAGGTGGGTATGACATTTGAGGGTGAAATAAAAAGTTGTGAAATGGCATATTTTGTGGTGGGAGGGGGTTTGTGACCACTGGGGGAGTCAGGGGAGGTCATCCCCGATTCCCTCCAGTGGTCATCTGGTCATTTAGGGCACTTTTTGGGGCCTTATTCGTGGAAAAACAGGGTCCAGGAAAAGTGCCCTAAATTCTCGCTAAAAACGCATTTTTTTTCCATTATCGGCGAAAGGCGCCTATCTCTGATCAGCCGATAACCACGCCCCAGTTCCGCCTTCACCACGCCTTTGACACACCCCCATCAACTTTGTCCGCATCCAAGACGGAGTGCAGTTGAAAACGTCCAAATTCGGCTTTCGATTATACCGCTTTATTGGTTTTTGTGAGATAAACGTCTATCTCCCGATTTGGGTCGCAATATAGGCGTTTTTCTTTTTCAATTATAAGCTGGATAGTCATTGTAGGCTCAATGTGGCTTACATAGTTTTGTAAACATAGTCATTGCGGGTTCAATGTGGCTTACATAGTTTTGTAAGCATAGTCATTGCGGGTTCAATGTGGCTTACATAGTTTTGTAAACATAGTCATTGCGGGTTCAATGTGGCTTACATATTTTGTTAGCAAAGTCATTGTAGGGTGACAGATACATTTAATATTGTGTCGAGGTTAGGTAAGGGTAGAAGGAAGAAGAAAGGGGTGATTAGGTAGTTATAGTAGGTGAGTGTCAGGCAGATTTGTGTGGCCGTTAGTTCTCATTGTATGCCTTGTTGAAGAGATATGTCTTTAGAGATCTGCGAAAAATAGTTGTTTCGTTGATTGTTCTCAGGTCTGTAGGCAGTGCATTCCACAATTTCGTGCCCAAGTACGAGAATGTGGTATTGTGCATCTGTTTTGATTGATGTATTTTTAAAAATTTAATTTAAAAAAATCGCCTGTTGGGTACACTGTCACTTATGTACTTTGCCAAGGACACAAAGCAGAAGTTATTAGCACACAGCATGTTAAATAATAATATAGTGATTTTATTACTACTTTTGCTATGAGTATGAACATTGTGGCTCGTTTAATGTTTTGTAATGTTTTTATATTATTTTAAACTTTGTACACTGCTGTGATCTTTTTAAGAAAAAAGCCAAATGGTATAGTAAATTCAATAAACTGTAACTGTAATGAGCTACGAATCATGCAAACACATGCAAAGCAGCTCAGTATTATGCAAAATGAATACAGAAGTTTGAAGGGATTTTAGATGTAGCTTTTGCCGTTTTCAGTAGCAGCTCAAGGTGAGTTACTTTCAGGTACTCTAGGTATTTCATTGTCTCTGGAGGGCTCACAATCTAACTTTGTACTTGAGGCAATGGAGGATTAATTGACTTGGTGAAGATAACAAAGAGTAGCCTACTACTACTACTATTTAGCATTTCTATAGCGCTGCAAGGCGTACACAGCGCTGCACAAACATAGAAGAAAGACAGTCCCTGCTCAAAGAGCTATGTAATAAAAGTGAGCCAAGTATAGGACAATCAAGCCATTGTGACATCACTGATGAGGTTGGCTCTTATTGGTGGACTGAGGCATTATGACATCACAATATTAGCTCTGGTTACAAGAGACTACTACTACTACTATTTATCACTTCTATAGTGCTACAAGGCATATGCAGCGCTGTACACCATACATGAAAAGACAGTCCCTGCTCAAAGAGCTTACAATCTAATAGACAAAAAATAAATTAAGCAAATCAAATCAATTAATGTGTACAGGAAGGAGGATAGGAGGGTAGGTGGAGGCGAGTGGTTACAAGTCAAAAGCAATGTTAAAGAGGTGGGCTTTCAGTCTAGATTTAAAGGTGGCCAAGTACTACTACTATTTATCACTTCTATAGCGCTACAAGGCATAGGCAGCGCTGTACACCATACATGAAAAGACAGTCCCTGCTCAAAGAGCTATGTAATAAAAGTGAGCCAAGTATAGGACAATCAAGCCATTGTGACATCACTGATGAGGTTGGCTCTTATTGGTGGACTGAGGCATTATGACATCACAATATTAGCTCTGGTTACAAGAGACTACTACTACTACTACTACTATTTATCACTTCTATAGCGCTACAAGGCGTACACAGCGCTGCACAAACATAGAAGAAAGACAGTCCCTGCTCAAAGAGCTTACAATCTAATAGACAAAAAAAAAATAAGCAAATCAATTAATGTGTACAGGAAGGAGGAGAGGAGGGTAGGTGGAGGCGAGTGGTTACAAGTCAAAAGCAATGTTAAATAGGTGGGCTTTCAGTCTAGATTTAAAGGTGGCCAAGGATGGGGCAAGACGTAGGGGCTCAGGAAGTTTATTCCAGGCGTAGGGTGCAGCGAGACAGAAGGCGCGAAGTCTGGAGTTGGCAGTAGTGGAGAAGGGAACAGATAAGAAGGATTTATCCATGGAGCGGAGTGCACGGGAAGGGGTAGGATTTGAACCGAACTTCCCTTAATCTCACTGCTGTTCTAACCTATATTGCAAGCTATACACTAAGGTGCAGAGGTGCCTACGTGTGGCCAAAGCACGCCAAATTGGAACTCTCACCTGGCTACTGTGTGCCCCGGGCAGGTAATTCTATTTTGTACGCGAGTCCAAAAGACGCGGTAGAAAATATTTTCTATTTTCTACTGCGTAGCGCTTACCCAGCAGTAATCGGCAGTTTACGTGCACTGGCCACTCACTGCCCGGTTAGCAAGTGAGACCTTACCGCCAAGTCAGTGGGTGGCAGTAACGTCTCAGGCCCAAAATGGAGGCGTGTTGGTTTTCATTTTGCCGCATGTCCATTTTTGGCCACAAAATAAAGCCTTTTTTCCGGGCGTGCTGAAAAAAAATGACCTGTGCGTGTACAAAACACTTGCTTACACCGGCGCTGGCCACTTTTTAGTGTGCCTTAGAAAAATTGCCCCTGAAAATCTACAGCACCTCAAGAGGGATTCTAAACGTTCCCCGAGCATCAACCCATGAATGTGGCTGCCTTATTTGGCAGCCTGGCCCTAAACGTAGTACCATGTGATTACCACTAGGAGCAGCCAGTGGCTGCCATTTTTATAGATGGTACTGCAAGGGCAGTTGCAACTGGGGATGACTCCTGTCCCCACTACATACCAGGGAAACCCTGGTAAAGGCTGGAGAGAGTGGAAACTGGGAAACTGAGATGCTGGTAGGGAGGAACTCAGAACATATTAGAAGAATCAGGGATTGGGACTAATTTTTTGCTATCGACAGCCCAACCCAAGTCCTTTGCATTGCTGCTGCCATGAATGTGTGATATTGCAAGCAACAGAAACTTAAAACCAAATTTACTGCCCGAGGATGTGGTAACAGCTTTTAGTGTATCTAAGTTTAAAAAAAGGTTGGTCAAATTCCTGGAGGAAAAGTCCATAGTCTGCTATTGAGACAGACATGGGAAGCAACTGCTTGACCTGGGATTTCTAGTATGGAATGTTACCACAATTTAGGTTTCTGTGACCTGTTTTGGCCACTGTTAGAAACAGGATACTGGGCTAGATGGACCATTGGTCTTACCCAATATGGCTACTCTTATGTTCTTATGTTTGGTCACTTGCGGTACTACTATTGATGATTGTATCAGAAAAATCCCATGGTAAGAACAGAAACTCGTCCTACTGCAAGATAAGTAAATAGGGTTGTAAGTTTTTTAAAGGAAAGAATGTGGAGGCAGAGATGGAAATCAAAATAAACACTGTGAACTGCAAAGCGAAACTGAAAACTTGTTTCATTGATTTTGGGACGGAGTTGTTGCCATTTTGTTTTTATAGCGGGGAGCAAGTAAAAGGCCAGGCCTCCTAGAGGTAAGGGGAAAGATGGTTATCTGTTTTGTCGCTAGGGTGAGGTGTATTCTGAGATAACTGTGGGGTGTGAAGCAGTAGCCAGGGATTGAGGTGACATACTGAGAAATTTCAGTCTTTGAAGACTGCTCTCCCTTTGCAGCTCTGCATGTATCAAGCAGTGGCGTAGACAAGGGTGGGGCTGGGTGGGCCCATGCCCATCCACTTTGGGCTCAGGCCCACCCAGTAGCAGCACACCTATGATGTGGATGGCAGGAATCCCCACCAGCCGAAAACTCCCAACAACTGTCCCTCCTGCATACCTTGTAAATAGCAGATCTTCGCCTGCAGTGAGCAGTGACTGATACATACTACTCACACCGGCCCCACAGCCTTCCCTCTGATGTCTTTCCACCTATGCGGAAACAGGAAGTTGCATCAGAGGGAAGGCTGTGGGGCCAACATGAGCAGTGTGTATTAATTGCTGCTCGATGCCAGTGAAAATCTGCTATTTAAAAGGTATGTGGGGGAGGGGGATGTTTCAGAGATCATATGATATGCAGGCGAGAGAGGGAGAGACCAAATCACTTGTGGGACAGGCAGGGCTGTGCCTAGGGTCTCCGGCGCCCACCTGCAGTGGCCTCTCCGGCGCCCCCCCCCCAGTTGGCCTCTCCGGCGCCCCCCCCCCCCGAAAACGAGCGCTACACTACCTGCGCTCTTCTCCCCAGATCCTTTTTTTTTTTGTTTACATTTACCTCTCCGGCGCGCAGCAGCATAGGCAGCGTTAGTGAGAAGGAGGCGGCGCTCCCCCGCCCCGACGTGTCTTGCCTTCGCTGTGTCCCGCCTTCTTCTGACGTCAGAAATGACGTCAGAAGAAGGCGGAACCGAGCGAAGGGAAGACACGTCGGGGCGGCCGGGGGAGCGCCGCCTCCTTCTCACTAACGCTGCCGCGCGCCGGAGAGGTAAATTTAAACAAAAAAAAAGGATCTGGGGAGAAGAGGGCGAGGTAAGCATGGTGTGGCGGGGCGCCCCCCAGAGGATGGCGCCCTCCTGCCATGCTTACCTCGCTTACCGCATCGGCACGGCCCTGGGGACAGGGCAGAATTCTTCTCCCCACCCATCTTGGGCCCAGGCCCACCCAAAATTGGGTGTCTGGCTACGCCCCTGGTATCAAGGTTCATTTCTGACCTGATGTCAGTGTCCCACTGGTTGTCCTCCGTCTCCCCAGTATCCAAGGGTCACATTTATCTTAAGGTGAGCAAATCATTTGCCTCATGTGAGGTAGAGCTAAGCCATTTCTGGGTTTCTCACTCATTGTGTGGATGACATGACGCCTTCTGGTCCACTTTGTCTATCTTTGTAGACCCTACCTCTGGACAGGAATTCATTCTCATGTTCCTCATTCTTTTCCACAACTTTACTCATTTCCAGGTCTTAGGGCTGCTCTCTTGATTAGCCTCGAAATTTGAGCAGTCAGCATTTCTACCCCACTGCAGTATTTTGTTCTGTTCTTTGGCGGTTCTCTCGCAAGGACGCTCAAAGCAATAAGAGCAGAAAGAACACTAAACCTTTTGCTGTTTAATTACTGAAGCGGCTGTTAAGTATAATTGGAAAAGCTTGTTTTATCTACTCAGAATAAAGCCCCAGGGACTGGTGTAGAACACACCTCGCTATGTGATATTGGATCTTATCAATCAGTTACTATGAGACTCCGGGGATCTGGATTCCCAACACATGACCTCATAGCAGGGCTTTGTCAGAATTCACCAGTCTACACAAAGCTGTTACAATCACAAATCCAATATCATGGCTTTGTCATTTGCATTTACGGTATTGTATCCTGCTAAAAGATATGAAGTTCTGAAGTGACTCGGTGGTGACTCAGTCTATTCCAATCATGTTAATCTCAGACTCTGAGAAGTACTGAGGAAAGGTGCTAGACTGACAGTTACAGATGAATACATACCATTTTTATTCACAAAAGCAGGGCTAGAGTGGAGGAGTAGCCTAGTGGTTAAAGCAACAGTCTTAACATCCAGAGGTGGCTGGTTCAAATCCCACTTCTGCTCCTTGTGATCTTGGACAAGTCACTTAATCCTCCATTGGCTCAGGTACAAAATTAGATTGGGAGCCCTCCAGGGACAGAGAAATGCCCAGTGTACCTGAATGTAACTCACCTTGAGCTATTTCAGAAAAGGTGTGAGCTAAATCCAAATAGATAAATCACTGCAGCAATGCAAACTTCACACCCATGCATTCAGGGGGAGGGGAGGGGACGCAGCACACAAGGGCAGAGGTGTGAGAGCATGTGAATGCCCAGCACTGATCTCCATTAGCTTTTCTTTCAAAGACAGGCAATCTGTCACTCATATCCTAACCTCACTGCTTTGTTGAAGACTCTGTATCTAATCCCAGAGGAAGGTAGATATCTTCTAGAACTCTGTTAACATTTCATTCTTAGGTCTCTTCAACCTGTCCAGGTGGATGGTAGTATACCCCCATTACTATACACTTCTTTGTCAAACATGGAATTTTTTTCCATAAAAATAAAGCACCATCCTTTCACCAATTTGATCCTCCCTTATCATTGCAGTATAATTTGTACCTTAATATTAGTGTTCCGCTGGTTGTCTTCCTTCCACTACTCTAGGCCTATTATGTCTACATTCTAGCTCTCCAAATTATTTATGATACGTCTGGCATCCACATACAGACAGTTAAAAGTATGTTTTTAATCTGTGTTTCCAAAGCTGTGTAAGAGTTAATAGTGAACCTATCGGGTTCTTTGGCAAAACATCACTTCTACTTCATTTCAACTTCCCTTTGGCACCCCCCAGGGCACCCTCTCAGCACCACTGCTTTTTAACATTTTTATGTTTCCGCTAGCATTTCTGATCGCGTCATACCATTCATAGATGCAGACGATATTCAGATTTTGACACCCCTAGATCGCGTGGAGGCCCTCTACATTGGCAACACTTAGCACCGAGATGCAAGAGATAGAGGCTTGGTTTGGGGATGAACAAACTACAGCTTAATATGCAGAAAACCCGCGTGCTGATTCCTCTTCAATCTGTTCACTCTCCTCTTCAATCTGTTCAAAATTCTTCTGCACGACTAATATTCCGCCAGTGTCGTTATGCTCATATTAGCTCTCTCCTCAAGTCACTTCCCTGGCTTCCTATCCGTTTCCGCATACAGTTCAAACTCCTCTTATTGACCTATAAGTGCATTCACTCTGCAGCTCCTCAGTACCTCTCCACTTTCATCTCTCCCTACATTCCTCCCTGGGAACTCCGTTCACTGAGTAAATCTCTCTTATCTGCACCCTTCTCCTCCACCGCTAACTCCAGACTCCATTCCTTTTATCTTGCTGCACCATATGCCTGGAATAGGAGGAGGCCAAACCAATTAGGGAGGCCGGACATAACTGGGCTGTAGGCCAGCGGGAAGGAAAGGGTGATTTTAACTCCTAACCCTTGTTCACTTGTTCAGAACCCTTATTTTATCATTCTCACTTTAATATTCCCTTATCTCTTATTTGTCCTGTTTGTCTGTCCTAATTAGATTGTAAGCTCTGTCGAGCAGGGACTGTCTCTTCATGTTCAAGTGTACAGGGCTGTGTACGTGTAGTAGCACTTTAGAAATGATAAGTAGAAGTAGTAGTCTTGGGATTCTGGAATTTTGCTACTCTTTGGGATTCCACACAGAATCTTGCTAATCTTTGGGATTCTGGAATCTTGCTACTCTCTGGGATTCTGCACAGAATCTTGCTACTCTTTGTCATCCCTTATTTGTCCTGTTTGTCTGTCCTAATTAGATTGTAAGCTCTGTCGAGCAGGGACTGTCTCTTCATGTTCAATTGTACAGCACTGCGTACGTCTAGTAGTGCTTTAGAAATAAGTAGCATATTTAGCAGGGCTCCTGTACTTTTGTCATCATCACTTTTCTCCTTAGGTATGGCTATGTTGATGCCCTGCAATTCTGTCAAAGCGCCAACCTTACGTTCCAGCACTTCGTCTCATCTACGGTTAGGGCTTGCTTCTTTCATCTGTAGCACCTTCAGTCAGTACAACATTTCTTGGACCAGGATGTTCTATGCATCCTCATTCATGCGTTTGTTATTACACGCAGTGAGGAGTATTTTCAAAGCACTTAGAGTTACAAAGTTCCATAGCAACCTACAAAAGTTTGTAAGTCTAAGTGCTTTGAAAATGAGCTCCATAGACTCCTTCAATGCCCTTTTATGTACTTATGTACTCTTGGGGGGGGGGGAGGGGTTGGGCAAAGAGAGACCAAATGGTTACAATTACTTACTGGCATTAAACTGCTTGCAAATTCGATCAGGTGATGCCTCTTCTAAAACTTGAACACAGGCTACCAGTGGATCAACGAATTAAATATAAAATCTTGCTTTTAGTATACAAAGTGCTGCACTCAGGTTCCCCAGGTTATTTGTCTTCTCACCTACTCCCTTATGTTCTGTCCAGACCACTATGCTCCAGTCGACACCAGCAGGTGGTTCTCGGAACCCGTGAGGTGCCAATGCACGTTTTGGAAGTCATGCCTTACCCCTGGCAACATGGACACTAGACACCCTTCCAAAGTTTAAGGGTATGCTCAAAGCTCACTTATTTCGGGAGGTCTTTCATGACTGAATTGACCATCTACTGGGACACCCAGTCGATCCCTCACGGGGCCTGTTGGGCACTAGCAAAACTGATTGACTCTTGTATTTCTTTTTTTTTTTTTACATAATTTTGTTTATCATGCTACCCACATGCTATATTTTATTTTTGTTTTATACTTTTAATTATATACACGCACCTCGAATATTGTGTCCAATCTCAAAAAAGATATAAAGGAATTGGAGAAGGTGCAGAGAAGGGCAACGAAAATGATAAAATGGATGGAATGACTTCCCTATGAGGAAAGGCTGAGAAGGTTAGGGCTCTTCAGCTCGGAGAAAAGGCGGCTGAGGCGTGATATGATAGAAGTCTACAAGATAATGAGCGGATTAGAGCGGACAGATGTGAAGCGTTTGTTTACTCTTTCAAACAACAACAAAACCAGGGGACACAAGATGAAGCTAGAATATGGTAGATTTAAAATAAATAGGAGAAAGTTTTTCTTTACTCAGCGTGTAGTTGGACTCTGGGACTCATTGCCGGAGAATGTAGTGACATCAAGTGGCCTTACGGAATTTAAAGGGGGTTTGGACAGATTCCTGAGGGAAAAGTCCATTGAACATTATTCATTTTTTTTTGGGGGGGGGGGGGGGGGTTGCCGGGTTCTTGAAGCCTGGATTGGCCACTGACGGAGACAGGATGCTGGGCTTGATGGACCATTTGTCTTTTCCCAGTATGGCAGTGCTTATGTTCTTATGCTTTGATGGTCTGATGCTAAGTGGGGTAATCAAATAAATAGTACCTTGGTAATCTGGAATTATTTATCTCTGTCTGCTGGTTTTTTTTTAATGCATTTGGGTTACTATAGCCTTTACCACAACCTATCGGGATAGTCTACGCTCAGCATTTTGATAACACCTTACTTTGAGCTATGCACTCCTGATCAACTGTTGGCCTTCCCCCAAGATCTAGTTTAACAGCTGCTCTATCTCCTTTTTAAATGTTAGCCTGGTTTCGCCACTGTTAAGTGGGAGCCCATACTTTCAGAATAAGCCCCCCCCCCCCTTCATCAGAACGTTGCCTAGTTCCTAATAAATAAAAACACCTCATCCCTGCATCATTATCTGATCCACACATTGAAACTCTGGAGCTCTGCATGTGGGAATAGAGAACATTATGAGAATGCTCCCCTGGAAATTCCGTATTTCAGTTTTCCATTTAATAGAATAGATTTGATTTCTAGAACCTTCCTCCCACAGCTATGTTGCTGGTATAAATATGCACCATGATATCCAGCTCCTCCTCAACCCTGTCTAAAATTCTATCAACATGATGTGTGAGATCACCACCTTTTACTAAGCCGTGTAGGTGCCAGACATGCTTCAATTTGGAATTACCGCCCGGCTACTGCGGGTAATTTCATTTTTTACGTGCATTCACTATGCGCGCCAGAAAATCATTTTTATTTTCTGGCATGGGGCGCTAACCGGGTGGTAAAAGGCATTGTACGCGCATAGAGTAACGCGTGAGACCTTACAGCTAAGTGAATGGGTAGTGGTAAGGTCTCAGACCCAAAATGGGCACGTGCTAATTTTCATTTTGTTGCACATCCATTTTCGGCCAAAAAAAGGCATTTTTTACAGGTGCGTTGAAAAATGGACCTGCATGTGCCCAAAACATGCGCCTACACTAACACAGGCCATTTTTCACTGCACCTTAGTATAAGGACTTCCTAATTACTTAGCTATCTACATTCCTAATGACTGAATTTCTAAATCCAATGACCAAATTAATCCTTCCCATTTGGGTACGTGCCCCAGGAGATGCAATCGTAGTGTGAGAGCAGGTCCTGCGACATCAAGATGACGCCATCCTTCCAAATGATCTTTCTCCACCGTGATAGCATGGAGATTTCCAGACTAAAGGTGAGATCACAGAAAGGGAGGTGAATTCGTGAAACGGCCTCCCGGTGGAGGTGATGGAGATGGTAACTGTATCTGAATTGAAGAAAGCTTGGGACAAGTACAAAGGATCTCTAAGGGAGTGATAGGGAGAGTAGATGGCATGGATAAGCCATATTTGCCTTTTTAATGTTTAAACAACTGGATAGCTCCTACTGTTGCATCTTACCATGGTTGAGTTGTGTGTTAAGGAAACTGGGATACTTAACCTAATATAAAGTTACTCAAGTCTGTTTGGTATATATTGTATGGAATATTTTGTTTGTTTCTTAATGACCTGCAAATGAACTATCATTAATATATTGCTAAGATCAGGGTGATTATCAGTGATGAAAATTTTTAATTAACTCCTCTCCCATCCTCTAACCTTGGGTAATGGCCTATAAATCAACAAATGTGCCCTGGGGCACCAGCAGAGGGAGGGAGACAAAAATTGTAGAGGGATTTTAAAAGCCTTTAGGGGCTATTAAGGGTCCCATTTACTGAACAGCTAATGGTTAGTGCAGCAGCTTGGCACTTAAGAAGCACTAATTCCTGCATTAACTGACAAATGTGGAATGGAAACTGGAAGGAGAACTTTCTCCATGGTCAAACAGAGTGAGTCAACAACAGCACATAGACAATGTCATGCAATGGCACCATGGACCAAAACTCACTTTCACAGAGTTCAAAGGTCCCTTTTGAAAAGTTCCCTCTGAGTAGGGTTACCATATGTCCGGATTTACCTGGACATGTCCTCTTTTTGAGGACATATCCAGGCAACCGGGTGGGTTTTGCCAATCTGCCCATTTGTCCGGATTTCTGGACAAACAGGCAGGCTGGTGGGCGGGCCATGGATGGCCCACCCACCAGCCTGCTGTTTGTCAAGAAATCCGGACAAACAGGCAGATTGCTAGCCTCCCCTCCCCTTACTTACTACTGCCCTGGTGGTCTAGTGACCTCTTCCACCTTCGGGGCAGGAAAGAGCCCCTTCTTTCCTGCCTGGAGCGCTGCCCTGAATGCATCGTTTCTGTTGCTGCTCTCGGCGCCGATTCAAAATGGCCGCTGAGAGTTGAAGTGGCCTCGCGAGACTTCAACTCTCGGCAGCCATTTTGAATTGGTGCTGAGATCAGCAACAGAAACGATGCATGCAGGGCAGCGCTCTGGGCAGGAAAGAAGGGGCTCTTTCCTGCCCCAAAGAGGTCACTAGACCACCAGGGCAGTAGTAAGGTAAGGGAAGGGGGGTGACGGGGAGGGGGGGTGATGGGGTGTGTGACAGGGTGGACGGGAAAATGTGACAGGGGGTGGAGCGAGGGCGTGAAAGGGGTCAGGGTGGGGTGTGAAAGGGGGTGGGGCAGGGTGTGTGGTGGGGCGGGGCATGTGTCCTCATTTTTGGGGGACAAAATATAGTAACCCTACCTCTGAGCATGTGTACACAGTGTCTCGCTCCAGGGAGAAGCTACTTCCTGCCTCAGTCTGTTTAATCCGCCAGACCCAACAGACGGATTTTCCTCCTGCTCTCCCGTTTTACTTCTTCATCTGATGATCATGGCAGAACCCAAACTGGGTTTTAAAAAGTGCCCAAACTGCAAGAAATGTATGACCTCATCAGATGCTGGGGTAATGTAGAATAAAGCCTGGGATAAGCAACAACCTTACGTAGACTTAAGTAGGATCCTCAGTTTTGGAGGAGGAAGAGAGTGGGCAGAGGACATTTACAGTACCTACCCTCATATTCTGTATTTTTATGAACCTGTAAAAAACAAAAGAAATGCACCAGAAAATGAAAGTGAAGAAACTGTTTGTGTTTCTTCTAAAGTCTGCGATAGAAGTTTGAACATTTACAGGCCCTGCAGCATGAAAGAGAACTGCCAAAGACGCGATATCACTGCTCCCAGCAAGTCAATTAATAGGACATCTTCCACACCTCCCAACCCGCACCGTACAGAACACATATTCCCCCCACCCCCCACCCCCATACTTACACCTCCTTGCGCCAGAAAGATTCAACACATGCTGAACTTCTGGATAAATATCACATCACTGTATGAATTCAAATATAGCAATGAAAAGTTTTCACTTTTTCTTAATCCAACATTATTTGTACATGCGGTTCCATAAAACATTAAAATACATAAACAACCATCCCACATATTTATTTAATTTATTTATTTATTACATTTGTACCCCGCGCTTTCCCACTCAAAGCAGGTTCAATGCGGCTTACATAATAATTTGGATTACAAAGTATTGATGAAGAGAAATAAGTTGGGTGTTATCGGAGTAATAAAAGAAATAAGAATGTAGAGATGCAAGGATGAGGGGCGTAGTAGAAGGATGAGCAAGGGTAAGTGAGCAATTGGAGGCGTAGATGAGGCGGAAGGAGATGGGCAAGAGTGAAGGGAGTAGGAGAGGTGAGAGCAAGGGTAGGTGAGCATTGGGGGAGGGGTGGATGAGGCGAAAGGGGATAGAGCAAGGGATAGGCAGGGGAAAATGTGGCGGGAGATGTAGTCTAGGTCATTATCGTTGTCTCCTGGATATGTGATGGATAGATAGGTTCATAGGAATTAATCTGGGTCATTTGGGTAGGCTTGCCTGAACAGATGGGTTTTTAGTGATTTCCAGAAGGGCAGATACAATGCAACGCTCAAAGACCAGGGGTTCTCAGCTCAGTTCTTGGGATATACCCAGCCAGTCAGGTTTTCAGGATACCTTCAATGAATATGCATGAGATAGATCTGCATGCCCTACCTCCATGGTGTTGAGTATGCATGAGATAGATCTGCATGTCCTACCTCCATGATATTGAATATGCATGAGATAGATCTGCATGCCCTACCTCCATGGTGTTGAATATGCATGAGATAGATCTGCATGCCCTACCTCCATGGTGTTGAATATGCATGAGATAGCTCTGCATGCCCTACCTCCATGGTGTTGAATATGCATGAGATAGCTCTGCATGCCCTACCTCCATGGTATGCAAATTTATCTCATGCATATTCATTGTGGGTATCCTGAAAACCTGACTGGCTGGTTGTGTTCCGAGGACTGAGTTGAAAACCTCTGCTATAGACAACCATCCTTAAAAATTCTTGATACATATATATATACACTTTGTACTTCTATACCGCAATAACATCTCCAGATTCAAAGCAGTTTACATGCAAGTAACCAAGGGGCTCTTTCACTAAGTTGTGTAGACGCCTACATGTGTCCAAATGTGTGTCAGTTTGGAACTATCACCTGGCTACTGTGAGGCCTGGGCGGTAAGTCCATTTTTTACGCGTGTCCGATACGTGCGGCAGAAAATATTTCTTATTTTCTCCCGCGTGGCGCTAACCAGGCAGTAATCGGCAGTGTACGCGCGGTGACCATTACCGCCCGGTTAATGTGTGAGACCTTACCGCTAAGTCAATGGGTGGCGGTACAGTCTCACGCCCAAAATGGACACGCAACAATTTTTATTTTGCTGCACGTCCATTTTCAGCCCCCCCCCCCCCCCAAAAGGTCTTTTTTTGCAGGCACGCTGAAAAATGGATCTGCGCGTGTCCAATACATGTGCCTACAACAGCGCAGGCCATAAAAGGACCCCCCCCAAGTAACAGTGTTGGTTTCAACTGTGCTACTGGGAGTGACATTTACCACTGAAGTCAGGAGTTTGATAATAGGAAGATATGCAATATTTGGTTAAGGTGGTGATCTAGCTGAAGGTATGTCGGTATATTTGAGGTTGTGTGTCTGATTTTCCAGTTTGGGTTCATTTTAACGTAATTTTTGTGGTTTGAAATGAGCTGATAAAGACAGTGATGATACCGAAGTGTGTGGTTAGTGGTATCTCCCGTTTGATTTTTCTTTATCTTTATTAAGATCATTGTTCTTCCTTTTAGGGATATTGCATAACAGCCCTATATTACATATGTGATATCTTGCTAGGGCAGCTGTGTGGAGTGAAACACAGTCCGTGTTGGGGAGTAATAAATGAGGAATCAAGGTCTTCTCTGTTTTCCATCAGTTTCAGATCCAAGAGTAAAACAGGTCTGTTAAAACTTGAAATTCGCTTCCTCCTCTTATCCGGTTCATACCTTCTTATTAAAGACAATTGAAGACTCCCTTTTTCATACGTACTTAGGGGTCCTTTTACTAAGCTGCGGGGTGTGATAGATTTGGCATCTGCATGTGCTAAAAAAATTCATTTTGGGGACCATTTAGTAAGCCGCTTAAGCGTCTACGTGCGCCCAATGCGCAGCAAAATGGAGTTACCGCGTGGCCCTTGTGGTAATTTCAATTTTGGTGCACATCCGCTATGCGTGGCCGAAAAATATATTTTTTATTTCCTGGCGCACGTAGGTCATTACCGCCCTGTTATCCTGTGAGACTTTACTGGCTTTTGATTTTTCACTTTTTAGCATTTTGCTTGTTTCAAGTAAGACCCCTGAGGCAGGTGTTGGCCAAAACATGTTGGGTATTTGATACATGTTGGACTTTAAAGACTATGATGCTGGTCCTGTTTTTAACTATTTGTTTTTTTTTTTAATTTTTTCTTTATTGACTTTTAATTTTTACAAAGAGTGAACTTTGGACAGATATACCATTTTAACTATTTGTACGTGTTTTAATCATATATAATTGCTTTAAAGAATAAAAGTGGTTGATATCTGATTTGTGTATGTTTTTTAGATGGCTTTTATACTCATAGTAACATAGTAGATGATGGCAGAAAAAGACCTGCACAGTCCATCCAGTCTGCCCAACAAGATAATTTCACGTGTGCTACTTTTTGTGTATACCTTACCTTGATTTGTATCTGCCATTGTCAGGGCACAGACCATAGAAGTCTTGCTCAGCACTAGCCCCGCCTCCCAACCACCAGCCCCGCCTCCCACAACCGGTTCTGGCACAGACCGTATAAGTCTGCCAATCTCTAGCCCCGCCTCCAAACCACCAGCCCCCCCTCTCGCCACCGGCTCTGGCACAGACCGTAGAAGTCTTGCTCAGCACTAGCCCCGCCTCCCAACCACCAGCCCCGCCTCCCACCACCGGCTCTGCCTCCCAATCTCGGCTAAGCTTCTGGGGATCACGGTCCATCCAGTTTGCCCAACAAGATAATTTCATGTGTGCTACTTTTTGTGTATACCTTACCTTGATTTGTATCTGCCATTGTCAGGGCACAGACCGTATAAGTCTGCCCAGCACTAACCCCGCCTCCCAACCCCCAGCCCCGCCTCATTTATTTATTATAAAACCAATTTATCAGCTTTGTGTTGTTTCTCCTGTATTTTAATATTTATGGCACCATTTATATGAATTTGGATTAATGCAAAAATTAAATTTTCCATATTATTTGTCATTGACTGTGGTTGTCAATACTCCTCAGACATATCATTAGTAGAATGAAAAGCTCTCACTTATGACTTGTTAGGTGACTTTTATTCTACATCCCACTAAGGCAAGCATCAGTCAGAAAATCATTCACTGCTTCTTTAAAGAACCTCTTCTATGTACCAGAGACACCATGTCAATACGGAGCCTCTGGGGCTTCCTGGATGCATCTGTGCCATGACTTCCAGATCACTTGGACTTCAGAGAACCAGCCTAAATCTCTCAGTCACTGCCTGAAGAAAGCCTCTGTCAGCCATTTCTCAGCTTTTCCTTCCTGAGATGACAGACTGGGCAACAGAATCTCTTCTCTCTGCCAGAGACAGACTTAAATAACAAAATGATTACTCAGGTGGCAAAAGGCAGAGATGAAACACAGTGGAACCCTAAAAAAAGTAGCTCAGAAGGAAGCATGCCCCCCCCCCCCCAGTGACTCATGACAGACACTCATGTAAATTTCATTGCTCAACATAAATGGGGTGGGGGGAGTGATTTTCAAATGACACACACAGCTGTAATGACGGTAATGACCTAAGCACTTGGCGTGCATCCGATATACGCGTCAGAAAATGAAAATTCATTTTCAGACGCGCGTATCGGATGCATACCAAGAATGAAATTACCGCAAGAGCCACACGGTAGCTGGGCAGTAACTCCATTTTGGCTTGCGTTGGGCACGCATAGACGATTACGTGGCTTAGTAAAAGGGCCCCTATATTTCGTGGTACTTGAGGATCTCTAAGGGGTAAAGTCTCCAAATTCTATTCTATTGTATTATTGCTTTGTATACGACTTGCTCTCCAAGAGGATTCGTAGCCGTTAACAAACAGATAAGCCCTCATATTACAAGAGTACACTTAAAAGAATACAATCCTCGCAACAGAACCATGCTAACTTTCCAATTTAAAACATTTTCAAAGCCTTTCTAAAGGATAAATATGAAGGCAAACGTTTTAGTACCCAAGGAAGCATATTCCAAATTCTTGCCACCTGAAATGGAAACGAGTGTAGGAGAATAAATTTAAAACGTATGCTTTTAGAAGCAGTGTAGCCTATTTGAAATGTGCGAGAAAAGCAAGCGCTAAGGCCAGAAAATGGAATCTCAAGGAAATTCATAAGGTCCTCTGAATTCTGGCCATGAAGCGCTTTATAAACTAAACAAGCCATTTTAAATTTAATACATGGCTGGACCGGCAGCCAGTTAAGTTCCCACATGAGAGGGATAACGCTATCAAATCGTCCTCTACTAAAAATCAATTCTGCACAGCTGTAATCGTTTCTGCAATTTGATTCAAATATTACTGTATGAAGAATTACAGCAATCTAATTACGGTAAGAGAGTTGCCTGAGTTAGAATCCTAAAGTTATTTAGTTGTAGTGAAGTTCTAATCGCCCTGAGCCGTCTAGGTTTAAAGAAAAACTTTTTATTGAGTGCATTGCTTTTCAAAAGTCAATTTTGAATCTAAAATAATCCCTAATACTTTGGAATGATCATCTGTCTTTAAGTTTTCACCTGAAATTAGTGTTAACTCCTTGCTTGAAACTTTATCAATATTTTGTACTATTTGATTCCATGCTACACCAATCAGTTTGAAGTATGCTCACTAAACCAAGGTGAAAAAAATAACTCCCCCCCCCCCAAAAAAAAATCAATCCTCAGTCCCATTAACTCTCTTTCTAAATGTCTAAAATAAAACCCATACAGTCCTTAACTATAACCCCAGAACATACCCATCCCACCTGACTGCACACACTCTCCTGGACCCGAGTTTTGGTCATTTCAAATACTGTATTTTACAAATATTTCCAGAATAGCCTCCAGCAGTTTGTTTCCACATTTCTAGTTAAAATTTTGACTTATTTATTTATCACAGAAGGTCTGTGGAGCTCTGTGAATTTCTGATTCCGACATTAGCAGATGACATGGATGGGCAGACTGGATAGCCACATGGTCTTTATCTGCCTTTGGTTTTCCATGTTTCATATTGGACTGGAAACCATGCAGAGAACTGATGCACAGGGTCCCATACTGACCGTCGGTACTGATATCGTCATCCTTTGGAAAAGCGGGGGGAGGAGGAAGAAGACGACAGAGGGGAAAAGAGGGGAGTGGAGATCTACAATTTGTTTTCATCATTATCTGGGATCACATGAATTTTTAAGTGTTACGGTAGGATCGTACTGGATAAAAGATCAGGAAACACTTGTCTAACCTATTTCCAATCCATGCATGATCAAGATTACCAAATCTTTAGGCTCTAGTAAGGTTTTCATTCTACAAAACAACTGGAAGCTAGGAAAAAACAAGCCCTTACTATTGATGTGATTTGGTCATTAAGGGCCAAATCAGAGTCCAACAAGACTCCTAAACTATTACAGAAGATACGTGGACATCTTAGTTTTGCACCTACCATGACAGTAATGGACCTCACTTGGAAACTGCTTTTAATCAAACCTGTGGCCCCCAATACAGTGGAAAATATTTCGGTATCGTTCTGCCAGATTTTTTGTCTCTTGACTACATTTCTTGGGACTCTATCCTGTGGAATTATTTACTGAACCTGGAGTATTTTCCATTCCAATAGTGAGCCACTGCTGTAATTCAAGAACATTCAAAGTAAAGATGATATCAGGAAA
Organism: Microcaecilia unicolor; assembly: GCF_901765095.1. Lineage (NCBI taxonomy): Eukaryota > Metazoa > Chordata > Amphibia > Gymnophiona > Siphonopidae > Microcaecilia > Microcaecilia unicolor. The sequence goes on from NW_021963840.1 coordinate 535,657, forward strand.
AATGTCCTTTCTCAAAGGATGAACTAGAGCAGAGCTTTGCTTGATACGTAGAGGTTTCCAACGGAGAAGCAGTAAAACAGGCACACCTGTGCCAGAGCACTTCTCCCTAGCAGGAAGCAAGATGCAGGGGACATTGGCTGGGATCGTGCTTTCCTTGCACAAATCTCCCACCACGACAGGCAACGGCAACATCTGAAATTGGTTTTCTCTCATTTGCAAGAAGAGATGTAAATGCAAATTGGTTTGTTGAAGTTTCCAAGACTTTAGTTAAATGGGGATTCGTTGGGTTTATTTCCCACAGGAGGAAGAGAGGTGATCACACGAGATTGGGACTGACAGCAGGCATTCAGCTCCTCTAACTAAAGGCCAACAGCAAGGAATAGCTTCTGATTACAGCAAGGGAGAGCAGGAAAGGAACGAGAGAGAGGTGGAAGGGAACAGAAGAGAGGAAAGAGTAGAGAGTAAAAATACGGAGATGGAAGGAAGAAAGGGAAGGGAAGACAGGGAGAGTGAGAGCAGAAAACAGCTGAATTAAAGTACAGGGATGGATTTCTAACACCACAACCAAAAGAGCTTTACAGAGACAGAGAAGGATTTTGATGCAAACTATGAATCAGAATGTACTGGGAGGGACTCGTGAGTAAACCAGAGGAGGCCTCAGTTTCACATGAGCATGCAGCAGGATATCATAAGGCCAAATATCTACAGATCTGGCTCCTTGCAGGCACTCTGCCTCCTCTGGAGGGTTGGCGTGACCCACTGTGCAAGTTGTGAGCTCGCACAAGGCAATGGCTCCAAGAGGGCAATCGTCTGGCCCAGCAGAATTAAACGGTGGAATTAGCAGTGGCACGCAGGGCAAATAAGTGAGTTGGCCACCCCGCTGTTGTATGAAATCATTTCAAAACTCCTAAAACGTGGCCCAATGTGGTCCAAACTGCAGAGTAAAATTGGCAGAGGAGGAAGACTTGTTGCTGGTTGACTCCTTACCACATCCTCCGTATATGCTGTACACTCCAGCAGATCAGAGATGTTTACAGTAATACACATGAAAATTATTAGGAAGGAAGATAAAGGTTTACAATATTGTACCAGAGGAAGAGAGGGCGGAGAGTGTGAAAAGGAAAAGCCAGGTCCCCTGGTCTGCAGCTTCATCCCCGGAGTCCACCAGCCGGCCTTCACTCCTATTGGGGTTACAGATCACAAAAGGTCAAGGAAAAATAGTGGGTTCTCAACCCCTTCATGAATTTCCTGAAATTCACTTCTGTTCTCGGGTGAAAATGCTGTTGGCAGATAGAAGAAGGCAGCCTCTCATGTACTGTCTAATCCAGGAAGACTACTAAAGTGACTGAGAAAGGATTCTGGGACTGAGAGCACACTGTCCTGGCTGGAAAACAAGGAATGGACATGGGGAAGGACTCATATGATCCAAAATGTGCCAGCAAAGCACTGAAAGCCCTATCTGAGGCTGCATGACCCAAAGGAGGAGGCTTTGGAGGGATCAAGCTGTGCCTGACTATGAGTGGCCCACCTTCTGCCAATTAATTCCCATACTCTGGGGCTCAGGCTAAATCTAGGAAGCAGAGCAGCATGTGCACACGTGTTTAGAAAGGAGCTCCTCCAGGTTTAAAAACTACCCATGATGTCTCTTTCTAGTTGCTCTGAGACGCTGAAAGCAGAGCCCAGGCACAACTCGTGACTAGAACATCAAGTGGCACAACTGATCAGGTCTGAAGTCCACCATTATCATAGGTGCCGAGGGGTGGGGGCAGAATTCTCCAGGGCCGGGCCTCTATGGGGGGGGGGGCCCGGCGCAGGGGTCTCTCTCTCCTGCTCCTGAAGGGACCTGGGTGATCGCGTCCCGACAGGAGCAGGAGAGAGAAAACTCTGGCGCCGGGCCCCCTTGGCTTGCCTGCCTAGCAGCTGCTGGGCCCTCAGGCCACGCATGTTCAGATGTGAGATTGAGCATGTGCGACCTGAGGAAAGCAGCCACAGGGGCAGGCAATGCTAGGCAGAGGAAGGAGCCGCACTGCTTGCAGCTGGCGGGGCCAGCCAAGGTACTTTGGGCAGTTCGGCAATTTGGGGGGGGGGAGGGGGCGGTGGCGGAGATGATGATTCTGTCCCAGGCAGCACTCTAACCACTGAACCAGTCCTCTGCTTCGGATATGAGACTTGGCAACTCCTGTCACAGCACAAAGTCTGAGATTCTAATGGGAGAGCTGAGGATCAGTGCTGGCATCTCTGGGGCATCTTATCATTCATCCTTCAATTATGGGAAGATCTAGAGGTGAACAAAGAGAAAATAAAAAAAAAACAGCTTCAGCTTGGATAACCTTTGAGTATCTGATGGATGTGCTTCACCAGCTGCTATCCATCACCATCTCTTGGCCCCATCACTAGGGCCAGGAGTCTGCAACGGAAGGTCAGTCTGTACAAACTGAAAAACATCCAAGAGAGATTTATAGAAGCTGCCAGGACTGACACCAAGAGCTTCAACAGGTCAAGTAAGTAACTGATGTTTCAAAGCAGAGGCAGGAGGAGGGCCGGAGAGGGGTTTCAATGTTCCAAGTTGCAGGGAGGGGCACTGGACTTTGACCATGTTCCTTCAGAGACCTGGACTCTGTCCCACCTTTCCTAAATCTGCACATGAAAGGAACACATGACATTGCACTCTAGTAGGTGCCAGTATGGGCTGAAAGGAACTGAGGAGTCTGTTACATGAAATGAACAGTGGTCAGGCAGGATCCCATGCTGATCGTCTACTGCCCTCATCATCTGTAAACAGATCTGCTTTTCCATGTAATTAAAATGGTGGCAACGGTCAATGAATCTGCTTAACTGTAAACTTTAGGCAGGCATTTTGCTAACACGGGTACATTATGCAACAGCCTACATTGCTCACCTTATGAGCTATGGGTCAAATATGAGAAATCCAGAGAGATGTCTATTTTAATAATGGCAAAAACCATGAGAGAGGGAATCCAAAGCAGAAGCCAAAAAAAGCAGAAGGAGACTTCAAGCGTGGGGGAGACAACTCGGTATTTTATTAATCAGACCCAACACGGTCCGTGTTTGGTCTAAACGTGAAATATTAAAAACGAAAAAACACAAATATGCGTAAACATGCAATAGGGGCTTTGAACGTACATCTGACAAGACAAAGTTTGAATCAGTCAATTTTACCTACAGAAGAACCTTTCAAAATTGTTTTGATAGTCTTATTGGAAGAAAGAGGTGTATCAGAACTGGAGACCCTCTTTCAATATTGAGCAATGGATGCCTGCAGAGCTAAAGACTGACAACAGGCAGAGCAAGATGAGTGTCCTGGAGACCCTGACCTTGCTCGTAGCAGCCCTGAGCTATGACCTGGACCACCAGGGGATGAACAACTCCTGCACTCATTCTATGGCCACTGTATCATGGAGAATTGCCCGTTGGTACTGAAGACTTCCTCTGACCATTTGGACCTGCAGGTTGGGTCGAGCTCTACGTAATTTCTGAGTGAGCTTCAGATCAGGGTCTGAGCAGACTTGCTGAGCACAAGAATCTAGACTCAGGGCTGTGGAGTGATCCACATCTTTTTCTCTGCTCCTAGGACTTGAAGGCCTTCTGCATGGAACTTCCTCTCCCTACCCATCCTCCCAGCTGCCTATTAAGATGTTTGTTTGTACTATGCTGACATCGTGAGCACCATGTCTCTATTACACGAACGTTTTCCCCTGCTGCCTCTTCTGGTGAATAATTCGCATTCTGCCGACATTTATCATATTTCTGTTGTCTGAATGTTCTACTGTGCTATTTTATTCTGATCCTGTATCATATCACTGCTATTACTGGGATTTAATTTGCAATCTCCATGTTTACCTCATTGAGTGTATTTTATGCTTACATTTTGCCATGTTACTATTGTTATACTGTTAACGCAATATAAGCTGCTTATGCCAAGCTGCACATGCTGTGCACTGCCTTGGGTGAATCTGTACATAAAGGTGGTTAATAAATCCAAATCAATAAAACAAATAAATGTGAGAAGTCCAAAAAGGGGCCTGAGATAGCGGTAGCCTGAGTGCAGCTCTCCGTGTTGCTTTTCCTAACGCTAACTTTTTCTTATGGGTAAGAGGAAGGAGAAGATGACAGTTTTTCATTCTGAGCCTTCGCAACACCCCCACCTCCCCCCCCCCCCGGATCAGGTAGGGAAGACAGACCAGGCTAGGCTAAGTGCAAGGGGAATGGCACAGGAAAGGTTTCCTGAGCAGACTTGGGTAAGTCCTGGGGGAGGGGGAAGGTTCTGGGTCATGCTGGGGAGGGGGAAGATTCTGCAGAGAGGATTTCTGGATCTTGCTGGGAGGGGGGGGGGGACGGATTCTGAAGTCAGTGTTTCTAGATCATGCTAGGGTAAGTGCCAGAAAAGGAAGGATGCAATGAAGAGGTTTTCTTGGATCATGCTGGGGGTGGGAGGATTCTACAGACATGGTTTCTGTTATGAAGAGAGAGATGCCATGAGGGGGGTTTCTGAAGCAGGCTGGGATAAAAGAGCATGATTAGGGGTATACCATGTTGGTGGGGGAGGGGACAAGTTTGGGTGTATGGACAGTGATTTAAGTGGGAGGGTAGGAGTGGGAATGAGGGTGGCGGTAGTGCAAGTTTTGGGATGTACCATGGGGATACATGTGGGATGTTGCAAGCATGAAGGTGTGCTATGGGGATGGGGGCATGGCAAACCTGACAGTATGCCACAGGGGTGTATGGAGCTAGCATGAGGGTGTGCCTTGTCAGTGAGGGGTAAAAAGGAAGGTGAGGTGAGTTTGCGCCTGAGAAGGAATAAGGAAAGGTAGGGGTTTGAGCATTCAGGGAGGAAGAGAGATGGCAGGGTGGGAGTATGTGCTAAGGGAAGAAAGGAGGGGGTGTATGGGAGGGGGAGAAAGAAGGAAAGGAGGGGGTATGTGTATAGGAGGGGAGAAAGGAGGAAAAGATGGGATGTGTGTATGGGAGGGGGAGACCTTGGGATAGAGAGAATTAAAAATTTTTTGATGGGGCTAGAGGGATCGAGAATGGGGGTAAGGAGCCAGAGAGCGCTGGAGAGTGTGGAACCTGAGAAGGGAAAATGTGGGTGAGCAAAAAATTTACAAATAAACTATATCTGCATAATTATTGTTTGCAGAATTTTTAAAATGTTTGCACACAATTGTATTTATTTATTTTTGCAGAGAAACCGCATGCAGTCAAGGGCTACAGCTTTCAGCACCCTGGCCAGCTCCACCTCAGCCCTGGCTGACCCTGCAGCTCCCTAGTCAGTGTTGGCTCAATGGGGCAAGACAGCAGAGCTAGAAACCTCCTCTATAGAAACAGCCATGTTACTTTTCTCTGACTTGTGCATGTTCTGTCCCCTGCCTCTCAGGCCTCTCAACAGTCAAATGCCAAAAGCCTTTGTCTGGCTCCCAGGGTTCATTAGAGCAATCACTGTAATTTGGTGGGTTTGTCTAATTCCCCCTGTGCAAGCTCAACCTATTAATATCAGGCTCTGGTTAGCAGACCTGAGTGTTATTGAGACATATCGTAGGGTTTGACTCAGCTCTGCTGGAGATCAAAAGGCAGCCATCATTCAAGAGGCAGCCAGTAATTAGCAAATTAACACAGCTCGAAGGAGTGTAACCCTCCTCCAGCACTCCACACTTCCTTCACTTTGGCTTTTCCTACCTACAGATTTCAAGGTCAAGAGAAAGGCAAAGTAGCTTACACACTGCAGCCAAAGGAGCAGCCAGGCACTGAGACCTATACCCAGCTTCACACAGTGAGGACACACAGACTTTTTATTTCCCACAGAGACAAAAATTTGCCAAGACGAATGTTAGGGAGAGAAATAAGCAAGAGTCAAATGCTCCTACAGCAGAAGAGTAATTGTAAAATAATTTCCCTGCAAGCTTCCCTGGTTGGTATTTACCCTTTTCCTCTCCTAGTGTCCTTGGTAGGCAGGTCATTTTGCCCTAAATACATTTACAGAACCAATCCTTGTGCAAAAGCACGGTTTAAAATCCAGGCATGGGTTAGTAGCCCCACGAATTTTAGTGTAGGACAGGGGATTCAGTTTGGGTATTCTATCCGCCGAGGGTTGAGGGGCTACAGGGACGACACACTCAAGCCCAGAGAAGGAAGGAAAATTAAAACCCAAGCAGAAGTCAAAAACCTTAAAACAGGATCAGAACATGGAGATCAGCACAGGGGCCTACAATATGTAAACAATATCAGACTTTATTCTGTGGTACCCTATGATCTGCAAAAGGGGGACAAAGACCAGGCCCACCCTCCTAAATCAGATATATTTACCTGGACTTGAATACAAACATGCACACACACACACAGTTCAAAGCTGAACGCACAAACGCACATCTACAAAATGCTTCCAGAAAGTAGAAGCAAAGATACAAAATGGCAAAAACTGCCACCCTGAAGTGTGACGGCCCCATCCAGGCTCTAAGCGGAGTGTTACTAGAACAGAGCAGCCTCAGGGAGCTCCAGCTTCAGTCGGCCAGCTGGGACCTACATCAACGGATGGGTCACTTAAAAAGTCTGGCAGGAGCCCGGAGCGCTCTACAGAAACCTACCAGGGCTGCACCTATGTCACAGTCTGTACAGGGAGAGAATGTGCTGCCTGAATTACAGTAAGGGAGCATTGAAACACAAAAATGTACACAGTTATTAGACAGACAGGGCAAATCCACTGCACTGAAAGCCTCAAGAGCTCTGATCAATATTACAACCTATAATTTAAAAAGAAAACTATGAAGAGAGAAAAATCGATAGCGAGAGCTGTGGTGAACAGCGCCTGAACCCTGCTTGTTTGTGTTAAACATTGCTGCTCCCCATCGACCTGCTGGGCTCTGGGAACACGTTATCACAGCAGGCAACACATTAGCACAACCTCTCCTGGAATCTCTCGCACGCACTGACATGTAACCGTCTGCCCAGCCTCTCAGGGCCCGGTTATGTCCTATGTGCTACCACGGCTGCCCAACCCAGGAAGCGAAAGAGACATTAGCCAAGGAAAAAATTGTCCTTATCTAGCATCGCTGCCTGCAGGAATGTAGAATAACGTGAGACATGAGTTCACACACACGTACTGAGGTCAGGTGCTCGTGGCTGTCCATTGATTTAACTGAAAGAGGCTGAAAGAGGTTTAAGTAAAGCAAGGTTCTTGCAAACGCATCCCCAGACCCATAAAGAATAAGAGTGAAAGGAGACACCAGTGGTAGAGTGAAACAGCTATGAGTGTGCACAAGGAAGCAAGCACGATCAGGAATCCCTGGCAGGAGATCCTAACATGCCCATTAATCCCCACTTACTAACTACACAACCTGATCATGCCTCCCTCTAAGCTGAGTGCAAGGGCGGCCATGCACTGCTTTGTTGGTTCAGATGCACATTTGCATGTGGCACACAAGCCAACACCATGCCTTCCTATCCTTTCCTTGTGTGTTTGACACCGCTGTGGTGGTGGTTCGCCTCACTAGAGGCTGCGTCAGGGGCTAAAACAGCTATTGCGGTCCCAAAGGGCACATAGATGCAATAGAACAAAAACCCAATGAAAGCAGCGACAATCAGCCTTGCGGCTCGCAGGGTTGATCGAAACACAGCAACTGTCGCTCTATTGGGACTGCAAGAGCTGTTTTAGCCCCTGACGCAGCCTCTAGTGAGGCGAAATGTGGCCGCGTCGGCACATTTTACAGAGTGCCACAAATAAAGCCTTTTTATCAAGTTAGACGTGTGTTCTGCTCCTCTTTGAACTGCCTTCTGCACTGCAGAACATTTCATTCCTCTTCTGGAGTTACTGCTGTGGCAGGACAGCTTCAGCACTGCTTGGAGCTCATCTCCATGTCTACATGGAAGGGCTGCCAGATACCTACCCACTCTGACGCCGACTTCCTGTTATGAACTGGGCAAGGACATAGCAAGCCTTCCGCATGGGCCCAGAGATGAACCCCAAGCCCCGCTGCAGCTGTCCCACCACAGTAGGTGGACACAGCAGCGAAAGACATTGTATGTCGGGAACCAGGGAAGGAAAAGGTGGGATGTCGGATGGGGAAAGGAAGGAGGGGAGAGGGTATGCTAGAGCATAGTATGGAAAGAAAGGGGGCAGGGGAATGCTGGGGAGGGCCAGGAAGATGTTGGATTGCACTGGGAAAAGAGAAAAGGGAGGGCGGTGCTGACAAGAGGGGGATGGGCTATGGGGGATGGGAAAGGAGAACAGAGAAAGGAGATACGGGGGGGGGGGGGAGAGGGGTTGGTTGATGTTAGTCGGCATGGGGGAAGGGGGGACACACAGAGGTTGTGCTGGACCAGTGAGGAGATGGAAGAGGGAGAGATGGTGGACTAAAGCAGAGGACTGAAGGAAGGGGGAAGAATACAGGAAGACATGAAGGGTAGAAAGGGATTTGATTTTGAATTTATTAAATTGGAATATGACAGCTTTGGGGAATGCACATATAAAAATGTATTAATACTACCTAGCCATTCTTCATTTTTCTGTAGTAAGTAGTGCTCTCAGAGTAATGTGACTGAAAAGTTCTGCTCACATCAACTCTGGGCCTAGAGGGAACTATATCCCACCCCCCACCCCCAACCCCGAGTAATCCACTATTGCACTCTCCCAGTAATAATTATACCCCTGTAGGATTTTTGTACTAACTATACTCCCGCAGTACCCTAGTCTGTATTAATTAATAAAAACTATTCAGCCAATAGATATTGAAGCACATTTAATAACATCTGCACCAAACTTTCCTACAATGTTTGACAAAATTTCCAGCCTGTTGTCCCTCCGGCATTTTCCTGATAATCATTAACCAGAACCTTTGCTAACAAATTGAGCACATGTTCCCAAGAGGTGGGGTGGGGGGGGGGGGTCAGTTTGAGATGAGTTAAAGATGAATGTAAGCCACGCTTTGCTCTACGGATTACCTGTGCAGCCCACTCTGGGGGAGGCCACAGAAGCTTCTCCACAATCTCTTCCAAGTCGCATCGGCTCAGACGCTACTTACGTTTGGTCTCGACGTCTCCACAGCCCAGATGCTCCTCTGCACAACTTACCGTCAAGCGTACCATTTCAATCAGAGAAGCAGTACAAAAACACTTCACGCTTACTACAGTCGCTGCCAAGGGGGGCTAAGAGCAGCTATGATTGTACCGTGCAGCTACAGTTATCCTCATGCTATTCCTCTAATTATTGTGATTACAAGGCTAATTAATCCTGTTTGTCAGAGTTCAAATGGTTTAGAACACATTCGGCAGCTACAGTTCTCATGTTTCAGCATGTAGGAATCCACTGCCCCTACAGACAGCAACATGCTCCGTTATGTACATGTTCCCCACATTACATACATGTTTCAAGCAACATATGACTTTGCTATGTTAAGTTTGAAAACAGTACATTATGCAAAACAATGAAGGCGTTTGTGGTTTGTGTATCACAGTTTTTTACTGTTCAACAGGGAACCAGAATGATAGGCAAGGGGAGACGGGGGAGAGAGTGTGAAAAGAAGAGAGAGAAAAAATCAGCAAAAGCAGGAGGTTATATATAGAGAGAAAGCTAAAGGACAGAGGAGAAGAAACGAGGGACGGAGAGACTTTCGACAGAGAGATGCAGCACGTAACACTGGGGTCCCATCAAAAGAAGGAACACAAGAGCCACGTGAAACTGAGTTACCCGATCCCAGCCCACTGTCTCAAGGGTTAAGAGAGACAGGCGGAGGGATACCTGAGAAGCAGGCTCCGCAATGGCACCTCCAGGACACTAGAGGCAGATTTTACATGGTTTTGGTTGAACATTTTATATTTTCGTTTAAATGACATTTAGGAATTGCAACACCAAGATCCATTCTATATAATGTACAATATAAAAACCACAATTATAAACTACATTCAATGATCCTCCCAAGACACCCTGACAACCCTCACTCAATCACCCAGCCCTTCAGAAGAAGCGGACTTTAAAAAGGCAATAGGTCAATATTTAGCCATTGGCAGTGGGAATTTTCTGAATGCTGACTACCGCCACAGATACGTTAGACCTGGATATTCAATACCAGACCAAGTCCAGGCATCGGGACAGAAGCGACACCCAGTTATGTGGGTAACTCCAATATTCAGTACTATAGCTGCATAGCTAACCAGGCAAAGTTAAAGGACCCACTCACCCAGTTAGCTATGCAGGAACCGGCACTAAATATTGCTGATGCCCTCCGGGACTTCCTTGACTCCACCCCGGACCACCTCAGCTCTGCCCAGACAGTGCCGTAGTAGTCAGCTGGGATATTCAGTCCCACTGCCCAGTTAAGTGCTGCTGAATATCCCCTCCTGACCCACTCAGGGTGATTTAACTAAGCAGGAGCCTTAAATCCCAGAGGCGTAGCTAGGTGGGGTGCAAGGGGAGGTCCAAACGAATTTTGAATGAAATGGTGCCTATGCAGCTTAGCTCTTCAGCATCGCACTGGCGTCTATATTACAAAAAATGTGCTCCCCCGACATCAAAATCTGGCTACGCTTCTGTTAAATCCTTTTGAATATTGTGCCCTAAGCTTTCAATTTCTTCTTAAAATCACTAAGCTCCTTCTTCCTCAGCATCTCGGGCAGGGTGTTTCACAAAAAGCGGGCCTACATCGAAAAGGACCTATCCTAATTTCCTCATTAAATGACCACTAGGCCCTCATTAAATGACCACAGCTGGTCCTTCCTCTGGGAACACAAAGACCTACTTGGGACATAAGGTCTCAGCTTAGTATTCAAATAACAGGAAGCCCATCCATGTAGAACTAAAGCCGAGACCAAGGTCTTATACCGGATCTGATATGTGACTGGAAGCCAGGTGTGACATCATCAAATTTCATTAACCCCTCAATAAGCTTAGCTGCAGAGTTCAGCACTAGCTACGGACATTAAACCTCTTTCTGGGGGGGCAAACCTACAAGCGGCACATTGGAATAGACCAAGTGCAGCAGAATCAAGGCCCTGTAAGCTGAATCAAAAGTTCTTCAATCAAATATAGTTGCAATGAAAGAATCTGTTGTAACGTAATCCCTCATTCACCAAACTCAAATCTAACTAAATCTCTAGGTTTCCACAGGATCCCTTAAATACCACATCTTGAACATAACAAAATTTTTGACATGTTCAGCTGCAGCTGCACCAACCGAAACCAGGTTTGCGGAAATCTTACTTTCTCTTGCAAAATTAAACAAAGTGCAGCAGTTCCGGTACCCAGGGGGCAAAGTCCGTAGCACTTGAACATTGACAGTGTAACCATAAAAATTCATCCCCACCTTGTTCATCATTAAACCCCCCGGCAGCAGATACGAGTTAAATAAATGTGATAAAATTGACCCTTGAAGCATGACCGGGGATGAGATAACTCCCCTCCCACTTGTACTACCACCACACACCTACAAGAAATCCTGGCTCAACATGTCAGATGCTGCGCTATCATCTAACAGCATTAAAATGACATTCTCACCCCCATCCACCATACTGTAGCGGCCATCTTGCCATCAGCTGTAGCTCTGCACTATGTGATTGGCAGAAGCCCACTGGTTTACCTCAAAAAAATTCAGCAACTGATGAGCTACAACATTCCTACAAAAGTGGTAGGTTGGAGATAAGGTAAAATAATTCTTCACCGTAGCCAAATCTGACGAAGAGGCCTTCAGGATCACTGTGAAAATGGCTGTCTTTAGTAAGGAAGGAGATAACTCTTCCTTTAAGGACGCATTCACCACCTCGCTGAGATTCCACCACACCAGTGAGGATGCACAGGGATCTAAAACACAGAATCCTCTGGGGAGACCACGGAAAACTCAGTCCAGGAAGTAACGTATTTCCCCTATCAACCAGTGATGGCCAAAGATCAATATTCACATTTAAATTACACCAACCTTCTAGCACCACCACCTCACCAACCCCCTCAAATTGCTGCATCACTTGAGAGAGCGGCTGAATGGCAGATCTTTCAACCCCTCACCCCCACTCTCCAACTGTAAAAAGAGCATGGGAGTTGTATATGGAGGAGTGGATCCTGCTAACGGGAAAACTCCTTCTTAATAGCTCACAACAGCTCCCGTAACGTGCTGCCTGTATCTTCCAGACCGTATGCTGCTCATCCTTCCATAATTTCCTTCCTCAACCTCTCTAATCACCTACAGGTCTGCTTTAATCACTACACCAGGTGACCATCTAACATGACCTTACATCTCACGCACCTGCTTCACTGGAGCCTGAACATCCTACATCTCCGATGACCCCCAATTCCATTCACACACCACCTCATTCATTTCCATCCCCTCCACTGGCCACGAGGGCAAGTTCCTAACCACGTCTTGAACAGCTCACACCAGACCATGTCTGATTCCTGCTCATCCACCAAAGGGACAGCAGCTGATGGTCTAACTAAGAACCACCCTCTCACTAAAGTCTCCTATACACTATCCAGCCCTATCCCCTCCAGCACCCCTGCTAAAGTCCAAATCCAGCATGTGCCCTGCCTCATGAGTTTCCTCATGTTGTACAAAACCAACAAAGCACATGCCACTCTGTTAGTCACCTGCCACGAATGTGTAGGGTATCCAGGGCTGAATCTGGAAGAGGCCATTTTTTAATTTCTTACTGGCTCCGACTGCCACAGCGCTCCTGAGTCTGGTTAGTGCTGAAGTGGTCCAGGGGCAGAGTCGGGGAGAAACCTAGAGTTATGTGGGCACCAGCCGTATTCAGTGCCAGCGCTCGGTAACGCTAGATCTGGCAGTGAAAGAAGCGCTCAACACACAAGAATGTGACCTGTGACAAGGTCTCTGTGTTTTACTTACGTGATGAGCTTGTGCAGACTGCCGTTCTTCACTTCCACTTCAAAGCATTTTGAGATGAAGACAGCAGCACCCCCCTCCCCAAATTTTCAGAGAAACTAAAGAATCTCAATGCACATGGAGTCACACGGGGCCTCTCGTTCTCATGTCTTCCACGTTGCATCCCAGAACCCACCAGAAAAGGGAGATAAAGCGTTACTCACGGTCATTGCACTGGTTGCCGGAGTATGAGGTCATTGAGCAGTCGCAAGTGTAGCCTTCCCACTGCTGGATGCACACTCCTTGGTTGGCACAGGAGTCCTCTTGGCAGGCAGTGCTGGGACCTACCCACAAGAAGGAGAACGGTTAGTCCTGAAGGGCAGAAAACCTCCTTCCACCTCTAAAACTACAGCCATAAGCTTTTGTGTCAGGTGAAGCCAGCACAGCTTAATGAAAGAGGTATACACAAAGGCAACGGACACGGAGCAAGAAAACAGCACACGTTACGCACACACACAGGCAAGCACAAACACACATTTACACACACACACTCAAGCACACACAAATACATACACACATGCACACACACATACAGACAAGCACACACACACACACACACACACACACACTCAAGCACACACAAATACATACACACATGCACACACACATACAGACAAGCACAAACACACACACACTCAAGCACACACAAATACATACACACATGCACACATGCACACACACATGCACACAGTCATACACACACAGAGGCAGATACACATGCATGCATACAGACACACACGCACAAGGTATACACGCATATACACACACTTAAGCACACATACAGACGGGCATGCACACACAGAAGTGCGCATACACACACAGAGGCAGATACACATGCACACACACATACACACTGTAGCAACAGAATGTCAACATAAGTACAGTGGAGGAGTAGCCTAATAGTTAGTGCAGTGGACTTTGATCCTGGGGAACTGAGTTCGATTCCCACTACAGCTCCTTGTGACTCTGAGCAAGTCACTTAACGCTCCATTGCCCCTTGTACAAAATAAATAACTAAATACATGTAAACCGCTTTGAATGTAGTTGCAAAAAACCTCAGAAAGGCGGTATGTCAAGTCCCATTTCCCTTTCCTATTTGAGATTCTACATGGAATGTTAATGTTGTTATTCCACTTGCAACATTCCATGTAGAAGCCTGCCCTTGCAGATCAGCAACGCGGCCACGCAGGCTTCTGTTTCTGTGAGTCTGATGTCCTGACTCACAGAAACAGAAGCCTGTGCAACCCTCCATTGCCCCTGGTACAAATAAGTACCTGAATATATGTAAACCGCTTTGAATTTTTATTTATTTATTTATTGCATTTGTATCCCACATTTCCCCACCTATTTGCAGGCTCAATGTGGCTTACATAGTTTTGTTAGTATTGTCATTCCAGGATATCAGGTACAGTTAATATTGTGCAGAGATTAATTAGGGGAAGACAGCAGAAGGAAGGGATTTATTAGGGTACTTATAGAAGGTGGGCTATCATATCTGAATGGGTTGGTGAAATGGACTCATGAAGTGGATTTGTGAGGCTATAGGTTCTCATTGTAGGCCTTGTTGAAGAAGTATGTCTTCAGAGATTTGTGAAAGATAGTTGTTTTGTCGATTGTTTTCAGGTCTGTAGGTAGTGCATTCCATAACTGCGTGCTCATGTAAGAGAAGGTAGTGGCATGCATCAGCTTGTATTTTAGTCCTTTATAGCTGGGGAAATGCAGGCTGAGAAATTTGCGGGATGATCTTGAGGTGTATCTAGGAGGTAGGTCCACAAGGTTTAGCATGTAGATTGGGGCGTCCTCATGAATGATTTTGTGTACAATCGTGCAGATTTTGAACGCAATGCGTTCCTTAAGTGGGAGCCAGTGAAGTTTCTCTCTTAAGGGTTTTGCACTTTCATATTTAGTTTGGCGGCAGTATTCTGGGCAGTTTTGAGTTTCCACATGGAGTAGAACATTTTTGTTGTGTTTTTCACGTGGGCATCAAGAGTGAGGTTTCAATCAATGGTGACTCCAAGAATTTTCAAGTTTTGTGAGATGGGAAAGAACAGTATGGTGTGATTATGGTGGAGAACTTTTTTGTGTTATGTTGCGAGGTGAGTACAAGACATTGTGTTTTTTCTGCGTTAAGTTTTAGTTGGAATACATCTGCCCAGGTGTGCATTATTTGGAGGCTTTGGTTGATCTCGTTGGTGATTTCATTTAGGCCATGTTTGAATGGGATGTAAATTGTGGCGTCGTCTGCATATATGTAGGGGTTGAGGTTTTGGTTGGCTAGAAGTTTGGCTAAAGGTATCATCATGTCAAAGGCGCACTGGACATGTCGAATTGTAGGAGGAGTATGTTATTACCAGTTGCAATTGCTTGTTTGAATGAGTTCATTGCGGACACTAGAACAGTTTCGGTGCTGTGATTTGACCGAAATCCAGATTGAGATTCGTGCATAATTGAGTGATTATTTAGGTATTCAGTGAATTGTTTCATCACTATGCCTTCCATGAGTTTGGTTATAAGTGGAATAGATGCTACTGGGCGATAGTTGGTTAGGTCCATTGTGCTTTTCTTAGCATCTTTGTAAGAAAATGTAGTTGCAAAAACCTCAGAAAGGCACTATATCAGGTCCCATTTCCATTGGCATGACTCCAGGTCCTCAACAGACCACAGAGCTGGTCTTGCCTTCTCAACTCCCACTGTCCAGCCTGCAGTGAGATGGAAGAGACAAAACCAGCACCAGACTAATTGGCCACCATGCCCTTTAAGGAGAGGAACTTACAAATTAGTAGAGTGATGAGGTAGAATAAGCCTATGCACACATGTGAGTTTCAGCAGAGACCTCCATGCCTGTCTACTGACACAGGATAAGCAAAATATTTAGACAACTCATGCTTCGATCAGAAGGTATGAAAATGGATGGAAATACAGCAATGAAGATCATAGAACAAGACAAGTTTTTAGGATATTGTTGCAAAAAACACAGTTAAAAAGATTTAAAAAAACAGAGAGTAGGGTTAAATGGTCAGTATTCTCCATAGAGGAGGGTGGATAGTGGGGTTCCGCAGGGGTCTGTGTTGGGACTGCTGCTTTTTAATATATTTATAAATGATCTAGAGATGGGAGTAACTAGTGAGGTAATTAAATTTGCTGATGACACAAAGTTATTCAAAGTTGTGAAATCGCAAGAGGATTGTGAAAAATTGCAAGAAGACCTTAGGAGACTGGGCGTCTAAATGGCAGATGACGTTTAATGTGAACAAGTGCAAAGTGATACATGTCGGAAAGTGGAACCCGAATTTAAGCTATGTAATGCAAGGTTCTACATTAGGAGTCAATGACCAGGAAAGGGATCTAGGTACGTTGAAACCCTGTGCTCAGTGTGCTGTGGTGACTAAGAAAGCAAATAGAATGTTAGGTATTGTTAGGTATTGCCTTTGTATCGGTCCATGATGCGACCGCACCTCGAATATTATGTTCAATTCAAAAAAGAAATAGTGGAATTAGAAAAGGTACAGAGAATGGTGATGAAAATGATTATCGAATCTATTTTATAATTCACTCTATCATTAAGAACTTCGTTGCAATACCACTTTGCATTCTACTTTGCCATTTATGCGCCTTCATGCAAGACAACTTGTAATTCTCTATCCGGAAATTGCGATCGCCATTACGGCATAATGTAAGCCACACTGAGCCTGCAAATTGGTGGGAAAATGTGGGATACAAATGCAACAAATAAATAAATAAATGATAAAGGAGACGGGATGACTTCCCTATGAGGAAAGGCTGAGGTGACTAGGGCTCTTCAGCTTGGAGAAAAGTCGGCTGAGGGGAGATATGATAGAGGTCAATAAAATAATGAGTGGAGTGGAACAGGTAGATGTGAATTGCTTGTTTACTCTTTCCAAAAATACTAGGACTAGGGGGCATGCAATGAAGCTACAAAGTAGTACATTTAAAACGAATCAGAGAAAATATTTCTTCACTCGACATGTAATTAAACTCTGGAATTTTTGCCATAGAATGTGGTAAAGGCGGTTAGCTTAGTTGGGTTTAAAAAAGGTTTAGATGGCTTCCTGAAGGAAAAGTTCACAGACCATTATTAAAATGGACTTGGGGAAAATCCATAGGCGAGAATACATCAGAGGGAAGGCTGTGGGGTCGGTTTGAGCAGTATGCATCAGTCGCTGCTCGCTGCAGGCAAAGATCTGCTATTTAAAAGGTATGCAGGAGGGACAGTTGAGAGTCTTCAACTGGTGGGGCTTGGGAACCCCTGCCAGCCACATGCTGCTAATGGATGGGCCTGGGCTCACCCTTGGCTACGCCACTGTACCATAGGGCTGCTCAAGCAAAGGCTGCAGTTGAATGGTATCAAGCTCACAGTCATAAGCTTTGGGTTCATTTGGAGCAACATATGGTGGGAAGTCCCTTCAGCTTAGGGTGATTGCTTTGGTTGCCATCCAAACACAGACATTTGAAACCAGCCCTCTGTCCGATCATTCAGCACATCTTTTCTTGTTGGGATAAACTAGATTTTAAAAGAAACCTCCAGACAGGACTGACAAGAATATGAGTCACTTGGCTGCCGAAGAATAACAAAGGGGGGGGGGGGGGGGGTGAACATATGATTTCCAAGACTACAGTATCAATTCAACCCCCCCCCCCCAAACAGCATCAAATACAGAGTGATCCAAAACATCTATATACAAAGTTCACAATGTTTTCACTAATATCTTAATGTATCTTCCACCCCCCCCCCCCCAATTAAGGCAGAAACTGCACACAGAAATACAACACATACATGCGTCATGCACAAGAGAAAAAGCAGATGGGGAGGGGTGTGAAACAAAAATTCTCAAAACAAGGCAAAACACAGAATAAATTTTACGTCAAGGAGGTCCTGTGAAAAATGCAGTGCCAGCAACAGAATTTAGAGTGACCCAACTGCCTCTTCTCTGCCCCCAAGCAGGGCTGGGACTCTCCCCTTGTGCAATCCAAAGAGCTCAGCATATGCTTTGAGCTCCCTCGACCCACCCCACAAAACCCAAAGACTGAAGTAGGGACTACACCAGACTCGCCAAGTTCTGTCCTCAAGGACTGCAAACAGGCCAAGTTTTCAGGATATCCTTAATGATTATGCATGAGAGATTTACTTATTTACAGTCATGTGATGTACTGTACATCGCTTGCAAATGTACTGCCTGCGTTTCACAATAAAAGCAAAAAGGTGGAAAACAAGTGACACACCCACTACTCCGTTTTATGCAAATCTCCCTCACGCATAGTCATTAGCACAGGCGACAGAATGGGGAGGACCATAGGTGTCAGTATTTTGCCTGACATGGCATCAGCAACTAGAGAGATGGGGGTGGTCTGGAGATTGGTTTGTTTTACCCCTCCAGACAGAAAGATGCCCCATTGCCCCAGTCATTAGGGATATCCTGAAAACTTGGCCTGTTTGAGGCCCTTGAGGACTGAATTTAGATGAGCCTGAACTGCACTCCTCTCTATCCCATGGCAACCCCAACACACCCCTCCCCTGCTCTGCTCAGCCCCACATATATAATCCACAGAGCTAAGCATGGATTACATTCACCCCAAACACCCCTCCCCTACTCACCTCAGCCCCATAACCTCCTCCCAAAATACCACATATAATCCACAGAGCTAAGCATGGATTACACTTGCCCCTAGCAAACCTCACCCACACACCCCTCCCCTACTCACCTCAGCCCCACAACCTCCTCCCAAAATACCACATATAATCCACAGAGCTAAGCATGGATTACATTCACCCCAAACACCCCTCCCCTACTCACCTCAGCCCCATAACCTCCTCCCAAAATACCACATATAATCCACAGAGCTAAGCATGGATTACACTTGCCCCTAGCAAACCTCACCCACACACCCCTCCCCTACTCACCTCAGCCCCACAACCTCCTCCCAAAATACCACATATAATCCACAGAGCTAAGCATGATTACACTTGCCCCTAGCAAACCTCACCCACCCTTTCCCTACTCTCCTCAGCCCCACAACTTCCTCCCATGCACTCCACAGAGCAAAGAACGTATTACATTCACCTCTCACCCATCCCAAACCCCTGTGGACTTTATTCTCATCCTCCTACAGCCCTTTTCAGTACTTGGCATAATATGCTGGCCTGGAGTTTAGAAATACCCACTTCCTCCTCTCTAACATTCTCTTCGTTTTCTGCATCAGAGTTATTATATATATAGCCGACACATACACAACTTTTTCTGATGCCTGGAATATCTAACATACTCTTTCCTGCGAAATCGTCTATTCGTGGTTGTCTCTCCTACAAACACTGGCACCTTGTGGCCACTGGTGGTACTGCAGGCTTTAGTAGGTAATACTACAGATACTTGAATACCAGGTCAGAGGGCACAGACACAGAATCAAGCTACGGCTTTGTGTTGCAGAAGTCATGGCACTGGAGTGGGCCTGCATAAGATGCGGGCGTGCCACTAATATAAATGGAGAACAGAGTGATTCCAAATGGGTTGCATTGCTGGGAAGTCACCAGCAGAGGCAGTACTGGGGGACTTTACGCCACAGAAGCAGGGGAGAGGGGAAAGGGGTCACACTCTGCTGCAGGAGCTAGGGCAGGTGCCCTGGGAGCTGTTCGGGCCACTGGTGCTGAACAGCAAGGATACATAAGAGAGGGTTGGGGGTATTTATTTATTTATTGCATTTGTATCCCAGAGTTTTGTATTACAGAGTTTTGTTATGACATAGACACTTCAGGATATCAGATACAATTGGTAATGTACAAAGATTTGGTAAGGGAAGAGAGAAGGAAAGTGTACTGCAGGATAATATAGAAGGTGGACTTTAATAACTGGGTGGTTTGGAGAGGTAGTTATGTGAGGTTATGAGACAGAAGATCAGTTGGAGGGGGTTCAGAGACTTTTGGGGCGACAGAGGGGATTGACTTAGACAGCGTGAGTGTTGTGAGAGATGGACTGGAATCAGGTGTGTGTAGTTGAGTTGGTACCAGAGATGGGGGATGGTGAGAGAGAACACCAGGATGAGGATGGAAGGGAGAGAGAACCGTGGGGGGGGGGGGGGGAGGGGGGGAGGAGAGAGTCACAATTAGGGAAGGGGGGCAGAAGAACTGCCAAGATACCTTGTTCTAGGAGGGAGATTTCTGACAACCCAATCTGATGCATTCTGGGACCTGTAGCATTGATTTCAAAGGTTGGAGTCGGGGACTATAAATCCCACGCTGCTTTAGGATATAAAATCAGGAGTGGCCTAAAAGTCTCCCTGCTGTAACGGGGAACTTGCATCTGTGGGTAGGAATGTGAAAGGGAGCAGGACTGGAACTCCACTCCCTCGGTCTCGATCCTGATATGCTCTCTCCTGATCTGCTTAGAAATTTATTAAAGTTTCCTGTGAATACACATTTTGAAATCTTTTAATTAGAGCAGTATCACCGCAATCAAGATATTAATTTCAGTTCATTTATTTTGTAGCATTCAGCCAGTATCGTAATAAAAGTAATATAATCATGCCCTCACTCTTTGTTTTGAGTATGCGCTGGAGCCAGATTCTAGTGTACTGTAGCGGAGGTGAAAGGGCCTCTTCCCCTGCACCTCACAGTCCTTTAATGGAAGCAAAGGTTCCTCTATAAATACCATTGGTTATCAAATGCAAATGGCATTCCCACTGGCACTGCATATCACAGTTAAAATGACAGCTAAGGAAGCACTATGAACAGCGGATGGGGGTGCAGGAGGGTTGAAGAGGGTGAAGGATAGCCCTTGTCCCAGGCAGATGCGGCTACAGGACCCTCAGAGACAGGCAGGGAACATAAAACAGGGAATCTTCAATCAGAACTAAACACATCACGGGCTTTCTACCTTGCAGGTCAGCTTTGGTGAACTCAGCTTTGTTAGCAATGAACAAAAGAAGGGGGGGGGGGGAAAAAGCAGAGATTAGTAAGGCAGATAACCAGGCCACAGCCACCAGCCCCTGCCCCCAGCCCCCTCTAACAGGCCCAGCACAGTCCACTGCAAGCGAAGCTACAGACATCACATGAGCAAGCCAAGCAATGAGGAGTGAAGATCAGGCAGGAAGGGACTAGAGAGGATGTGAACTCGACAGAAGTGGAGCGGGGAGAGAGAAAGGACCATCAGGGAATGGGTCTACAGACGCAAACTGTTTTCTTCGAAGATTAAAGAGAAGTGCATCAGTAGAGAAGTCCATGATAACAAGATGGTGGTATAGCGCTTATCAATCTTTCTGTGGCCGTAACCCCATTCGTGTTGGCCACAGAAAGCATGTAAACCCCAGAGATGGGAGCCAATGACGTCTTTAAGGGTGGCCTGCCCAGGTCACGACTCCAAATGTGGGTTTTGTACTTCATTTGGGGTTGCACCCACCAGTTTGGGAAGCCCAGCAGTGGTACTCACTGGGGAGCATGAGTAGGAGTTAACGCACCAGACAATACCTACCTCACCCCAACAAAACCACTCCAAAGCAAGACTTGAGGTCAAAAAAATAACTAGGTATTTTGACTTTCAGATAAGCTACAGTGAAAGGCACACGCCAGTAACCAGGAATCCCACGCAAGAGAGATATGTTCTAAGAACAGCAGATAGACACCAAAACGGTCCATCCAGTCTGCCCATACTTTCTGAATTCAGTACTCCAGATATCTGCCACCCTTTCCAGGGGTGGAGTCAGGGCGGAGCAGGTCTGCATAGGATCACAGTCTGAACTATGCCCGATTAGCTATGTGAATATTGGCTGTAGCTGCTGACTTCTGGGCTCTGGGAAAAGACCCAGATCTTCAGCGTCAGTGTCCCGATATGGGCCCGGCACTGAGAAAGTGGGTCTGTGTTAGCCAGAAATGCTGTCTGTCGCCGGCTCAATACAGACCGGACAGTGTCTTCACTCCCTTTTTTCATTTTCACGTTTTGATGGCTAAAAATAGAATCCAAAGTGGATTAAACTAGGAGTTTCTTCCGCTGATCTACACAACACACAACATATGTTACACTTTCACTGTGAGAAAAACAATTCTAGAAATATTGAAAAAGTTGTTAGGAATAAGTTTTCACAGCTTTTCTCACAGATTAGCTTGGTTTCTAAAATTACCTTAAGGAAGCATAAAATAAAGTTACATGGAGGCAGGGCCGGTGCAGGGGTACTGGGGACCCTAGGTGAACCTTCAGTGTTTACAAGCCCCACCCCACCCCCAGTCAATTATTTCAAGCCCTAACCTGTCCCCCAAAGACATCATGCTTTAAATGTTAAACTTATTGTGTGTGTATCACACATGAACACACACACTCATACACACATATACACAAAAATGCATAGAAACATACATACATATATGTGCGCACACACATGAACACACAGTCATACACATGAACATGCACACACATATGAACATGTGCGCATGCGCACACACTCACGAACACAGGCACAGATACACAAACAAGCATAGATACATACATATGCGCTCACGTATATGCACACATATGAACACATGCACACATACACACACATAAGCACATACAATGAACACATGCACACATACAACATATACACATGCATATACATACACAAATACATATATATAGGGTCTATATTGCAACTGCCAGTTAAATGCCAAGGAGTTCACCAAACACAGATATTCAGCAGCATTTAACTGGACTGTGCTGTCAAATATCAGCTCTAAGAGTGAGATTAGGGACGGTCCAGGGCAGAATCTGAAAATCAGGTTAACTTCCACAGCCTGGATATTCAGTGCTGGAGGCTGGACAGGTCCAACAGCTTGGCTCTACAAAAATCACTGCTCCAAAGAAGGTCACTGGGAGGTCTAAGATGACTTTTACAACAAGTACAAAGGCCACTGGCTGAAACTGGGGTAAACACTGGACCGTTCAACAATTTCAAGCTCACTCTACACATGGCTTGTATGGGACGGTGGCAAGGAGGAGTCTAGTGCTGATGAAAAGCCAGATGATGGGTTTAACATTTGCAAAAAAAATTCCTTAGGGGGCAAGATACACTTACAAGAGAAGGTTTAAATCTTAGGGTCCTAAGTCTCAATGCTAAACCAGGCGTGTGGCATCGAAAACAAACAAAGCATGACACCCCGCTAACACCCATGCCGGACAGCAAAGCATGCTGGTGGCTGCGTTATGCTGTGATGATGTGTTGCAGCAGGGACAAGGAGTAGCTGGGTGAAGATCGAGGAAAGATGGATGGTGCAGACTACAGACAGGTCCGGAGGAGAACCCGTTCCAGTCTGCCATACACTGGGGACAAAATTCACCTCTCAGTAGGACAATGATCCTAAGCACAAGAACTTAAGAATATAAGGGTAGCCCAGTATCCTGTTTTCCAAAAAGTGGCCAAGCCAGGTCACAAGTACCTGCAGAAAAACCCAATCATGCCAACACTCCATACACAAAGAAAAAGCAACATGGATGTCCTAGAGTGACCAGTCAAAGCCCCAGACCTAGAATACAATGGGTTGCAAGATCCGAGGCAACACGGTTTTTACGAAAGGAAAATTCTGTCAAATTCATCTGACTGATTTTTGGGTGGGTGGACCAAAAACTGGATATAAATGACATGTGCCAGATATAATCTACTTGGATTTCAGCAAGCCTTTGATACGGTTCCTCACAGAGAAGACTCATGAATAAGCTGACAGGGTTGAACTTAGGACCCAAAGTGGTTGACCATCAGGCAACAGATGATGGTGGTGGAAAATGGAGTCCGCTCGTAGGAAAGGAAGATGACTAGTGAAGTGGCTCAGGGGTTGGTACTGGGGCCAATTCTGTTTAATATATTTGTGTGAAACGTTGTTGAAGGATTAGAAGGAAAAGTTTGCCTTTTTGCAGATGACACAAAGATAGCCAATTGAGTGGATACTCGGAGGGCACAGAAACCATGAGAAGAGATCTCCAAAAATTAGAAGAATGGTTCAAAGGTCTGGTAGTTAAAATAATCTGGGCATGGGAGGGTCAGAGACATGGACCTGGGAGGGGCATGGACCTGAGAAGGGTGTAGGTGGATCATGGGCATAGACCTGGGAGGAGCATAGGTGGTCCAGGGGCTGGCCTAGCACTTACTATCAGCATACTATCAGTTTCCCTCCTAATGTCAGCAGTTAAGCTCATGTAGTTACACCAGTTACCAAGGTGGTATAAGAGTTCCCCTAAGGTTAGCTGCGGACTTCTGCTAGTATTTCATAATGGCAATCGTGCATAATTGCTGATATACAATTTGCATTTATCATGCAGCATCCTGGCGCCTCACTTTGGGCAACCTGTAGAGAATTAACCCCCTCCCCCCCCCCAAAATGGGCACATTCAAATGACCAGAAAACTGCAGAGACTCACAAATCAGCCAGTATCCCAGCAACAGCTTAATCTATACCATGGCACCAATGCAATGAGAGGGCAGTGTCCGGGTACACAAATGAGAAAATACTACAGTTTATGCACATTGCCAAGCTTCTCTGGCTGACTGAGTGTTCATGACTATGCACGTGTCTACGTACACCAGGACGCACTAGGATTCTCTGAAGAAAATTAGGCATCTAGGAGACCCAGTGCTGTAGCTACATGGGGCCACGGGGGCCTGGGCCCCATAGATTTGCCCCTGTACCCCCCTGCCAAAGACCCTCTCGTGTAGGACGTCAGATTCACAGAAACAGAATGAAGCCTTGCACCGGAAGGAAGAGGACCGCGGCGGGCGGGGGTTGGGGGCCCCTGCCAGCAAAGGTAGGCGACGGCGGCGGAGGTTGGCGGTGGGTCAAGAGGGTTGCCGGCAGGGCGGGGGGCCAAAGTTGGTGGCGGGGGGGGGGGGGTCGGCAATGGCGGGGGGGGGGGGGTTGCGGTGCCGGGGGGGGGCTAAAATGTGTCCCCTCACCTCAGGCTCTGGTGCCCCCTCCCACCAAAGTCTGGCTATGCCTGAACGTGTGGGGGTATGTTGTGTACATCGATGAACCAAACGTCCACTTTAATGCATGTTGAACTGTGAAAAATGATGTGAGTGTAGGTAAGCAGAGGTAGTTCAGCGAAGGAGGACCAAGATGGGAAGAACAAATGGCTAGAAATGTAAGGAGGGGTGACAAAAATTTCTTCAGGTATATTAGTGAAAGAAGAATGACTAAAAGGGAATTGTGAGACTAAAAGATACTGCGAACTGCTATGTGGATAACTATGAAGAAAAGCAAATTTGCTAAATAGATACTTTTGTCTGTTTCACAGAAGAAAATCCTGGAGAAGGACCGCGATGGACTGCAAAAAGTACAAATGAGATTGAAGTGGATAGAGCACCGTTCACGGAAGAGAGTGGTGTATGAACAGCTTGAAAAGCTAAAGGTGGACAAAGCCATGGGACCGGATGGGATCCACCCAGGATATTGAGGGAGCTCAGAGAGGTTTTTGGCGGGTCCTCTTAAAGATTGTTTAATATATCCTGCAGACGGGAGAGGTTCCGAGGGATTGGAGAACGGCAGAGGTGGTCCCTCTCACAAAGTGGTGATAGGAAGAAGCTGGAAACTACAGGCCGCTAAGGCCTCACTTTGGTTATTGGAAAAGTAATGGAAGCGATGCTGAAGGAAAGGATAGTGAATTTCCTGGAAGCCAATAAGTTGCAAGATCCCAGACAACATGGTTTTACCAAAGGGAAATCGTGCCAACCGAATCTCATTGAATTTCTTTGACTGGGTGACAGGAGAAACTGAATCAGGGACGAGCAATGGACGTAATCTACTTAGATTTCAGCAAAGCTTTTGACACGGTTCCCCACAGGAGGCTCTAAATAAACTGGATGGGCTGAAGATAGGACCCGAAGTGGTGAACTAGATTAGGAACTGGTTGACGGACAGAAGCCAGAGGGTGGTGGTGAATGGAATTCGCTCGGAGGAGGGAAAGGTGAGTAGTGGTGTGCCTCAAGGATCGGTGCTGGGAACGATTCTGTTCAATATATTTGTGAGGTGACATTGCCGAAGGGTTAGAAGGTAAAGTTTGCCTATTTGCGGATGATACTAAGATCTGTAATAGAGTGGACACCCGGGAGGGAGTGGAAACATGAAAAAGGATCTGAGGAAACTAGAAGAATGGTCTAAGGTTGGCAATTAAAATTCAACACGAAGAAATGCACTTAGAGAACAGAAATCCTCGGAGATGTATGCATAGGCGGTCGGTGGCCCAACTGTTGGGGAGGCTAAAGGGGGCGGGGTTAGGGGTGGAGCCAGGGGCGGAGCTTATAGCCACAATTAGCAGAAAAAAATAAGTAAAACTAAATAGTCACAATTAATACCTTTTATAAATTTAGATATTAGATATGTATCATATGTCAAAGAAGAAAGTGGTTGCTCAAAGCATATACTAACCACAATCGCTCAACTGTAAAACACTATGCACAAATTTGTGCAAAAACACACTCACAACCTTACTTTACCATAACACCTAGGCAGACCCTATACACCAATATACCACCCATATGGAAAATGCAGACTATATGAAACAAGGGATCATAATATCACAATTCTCATGTAGAGCCACAAAACACCCTTTAGGTGGATAGTGTCACAATGAGCTCCTTTTATTAACGACTATATGTAGATCCTTCAAGAGGTAGTGTGTCATGATTTAGGCTCTAAAACCCTTTCCAATCGTTTTGGTGCCACCTCAGTAAAGCCAATACACAATCTCTCCACTGCCAAAACACTATACACAACTTGTGCAAAACACACTCATAACCTTAGCAACCATAACAGCACTAATTCCAAGGACAGGACGAGCTACAACCTTATGCATGGAAAGGCAGCACTGTAATTACTCTGGGCTCTAAAACACCAGTACACAACCAAGTGAACAAAAAAAACAAACCAAAAAGGGCTGTAAACACTACACACTAGTAGAATACTGCACCTTGATTACACATGAAAAACACATGACACAACAGATATGAAGGCAAAACTGGAAAGTTACCTCAAGAAGTCAGACTCAGCATGCAGCAATACTAGAAAAATTGAAACTTACATGCAAAATATCACAGATGCACATTTCCAAAAGCTGACACATTCCAGTTAATAAATTCTGAATAAAATACTTTTTTCTACCTTTGTTGTCTGATCATTTAGTTTTTCTATTCGCTTTGGTCCCAGTGTCTTCTTTCCATTTGATATTTTTCTCTCAACATGTCCACCATCCTCCTGTGTCCTTATGCGTCCTGTCTACCACCTGTAGCCCTGTCGCTATCCTTTCTGCAGTTTCAGCATCTGCCCTCAAAGTGTTCCAATCCAGCCCTTAAATTCAGCAATTTGTCCTCCATCCATATCCAGCATTTCTCCCCTCCCCATGTGCATGTACTTCCTGTCTTTCCTTCCCTCCATCCATGTCCAGCATTTCTCTCCTCCCTTCCACTCCATCCGTGTACATCTCCTTCCTTTGTCTTTTCTTCCCTCCATCCTTATCCACATTTCTCCTGTCTTCCCTGCCCTCCACTACATCCATGTCCAGATTTCTCCTCTCTTCCTTCCCCTCCGTCCATCCATGTCCAGCACCTTCCCTCTTTCTCTTCTACCCTTCCATCCAGTGTCATCCCTCTTCTCTCTCCATCCTTCTACCCATTACCCTCTCCCAATCCTTTTGTCTATTGTCTCCCTCTCCTTCCATCCATTGTCTCCCTCTATCTCCCCTTCCTTCTAAACAGTTCTCTCTCTCGACCCTTTTCCATTCAGCATGTCCTCTCTATCCCCATCCTTCCAGTGTCTTTCCTCTTTCACTCCCTACCCTTAAGTCCAGTGTCTTCCCTCTTTTTGCCCCCTCCTTCCCGCATTTTCCCTCTTTCTCCCTCCTTTCATTCAGCATTTCTCCGTCTGACAGCTAGGGTCTCCCCCAGTAGCTTCTCTCTCTCTCCTGCCCATGTCCCTTCTTTCTCTCCCCATCTTTCCACTAATCTCTCTCTCTGTACCCCTCTTCCATCCAGCATTTTCTCTCTGGCTCTCCCCTGCTCTTTTCCATGTCCCCTTTTTCTCTCCCCATCTCTCTCTCTGGCTCTCACCTGCTCTTTGGCATGTCCCTGACTCTCCCCTGCACTTTTCCACTTTCTCTTCTCTCTCCTCCAGCGTCTTCATGCATCTCTCCTCTCCTTCATGCATCCCACCTTTCTCTTGCCTCCCCTTCTTTCCATCACTCTCACTCCTTTCTCCACCCCCTCCTTTTTCCCATGCCCTGCCATTGCTTTCCTTCCTCCCTCTTCCCTTTAGATGTGGCATCTCACATCCTCCTCTCTCCACCCCCCTTTCCCTTTGGTCTGGCAGCTGGCTGGCATCGCTTCCCACCCCACCCACCAACCGGACTAGTGCGGTATCGATCTCCCCCTCCGCTTCTGTACGTCGTCTTTCAACTTTGAGGCTTTTTCCGGTAGCGGTAGCAGCAGCAATGATGTAAGCGCTGCTTTCAGCCTGCCCCGGAAGCCTTCTCTGGACAGCATCCCTCCTACGCGGGAAGCTGTACAGAGAGTGCTTCAGGGGCAGGCTGAAAGCAGCGCTTACATCATTGCTGATGCTGCTGCTGCTAACGGAAGGAAGCCTCAAAGTTGAAAGACGACGTGACAGGAGCGGAGGGGGAGAAGCGACACCGCACCAGACGGGGGGGGGGGGGGGCAAAGATCGGAAGCCTCGAAGTTGAAAGCCGACATGACAGGAGCGCGGGGGAGAAGCGATACCGCACTAGACGGGGATCGCACGGTCCCCCCACCACCCGCCCTTGCTGCACTTCTGGCTGGGGAGGCTTAGCCTCCCCAAGCCTCTTATACCGGGCGCCTATGGATGTATGTGTTAGGTGGGGAGAGTCTGATAGGAACGGACGGGGAGAGGGATCGTGGGGTGATAGTATCTGAGGATCTGAAGGCGACGTAACAGTGTGACAAGGCGGTGGCCGTAGCTAGAAGGTTGTTAGGCTGTATAGAGAGAGGTGTGACCAGCAGAAGAAAGGGGGTGTTGATGCCCCTGTATAAGTCGTTGGTGAGGCCCCATCTGGAGTATTGTGTTCAGTTTTGGAGGCCGTACCTTGCGAAGGATGTAAAAAGAATTGAAGCGGTGCAAAGAAAAGCTACGAGAATGGTAAGGGATTTGCGTTACAAGACGTATGAGCAGAGACTTGATGACCTGAACATGTATACTCTGGAAGAAAGGAGAAACAGGGGTGATATGATACAGACGTTCAAATATTTGAAAAGTATTAATCTGCAAACGAACCTTTTCCAGAGATGTGAAGGAGGTAGAACGAGAGGACGTGAAATGAGATTGAAGGGGGGCAGACTCAAGAAAAATGTCAGGAAGTATTTTTTCACGGAGAGAGTAGTGGATGCTTGGAATGCCTCCCGCGGGAGGTGGTGGAAATGAAAACGGTAACAGAATTCAAGCACGCGTGGGATAAACATAAGGGAATCCTGTTCAGAAGGAATAGATCCTAAGGAGCTTAGCCGAGATTGGGTGGCACAGCCGGTGGCGGGAGGCGGGGATAGTGCTGGGCAGACTTACACGGTCTGTGCCCTGAAAAGGACAGGTACAAATCAAGGTAAGGTATACACAAAAAGTAGCACATATGAGTTTATTTTGTTGGGCAGACTGGATGGACCATGCAGGTCTTTTCTGCCGTCATCTACTATGTTACTATGTTACTATGCTTGCATCTGAAGAACTAGGAAATGAGACCAAAGGACCTTGGATCACAGGTAGATGATTTACAGAAATGAAAAGTTGCCCAGTTTCAGGCTGTTGTCTTTTTGACCAGTCCTGGGTTTGAACTTGCATCCCAAAGCAGTGTGGGATTTGTAGTCCCTGATTCCATCCATTGAAATCAATGCGGAAAAGCCAATAATGGTAAAGTCCAAAGGTTGCTTCTATAAAGAAGTTTTGATACTAATAAAGAATTTATATCAGGAATATATATAGTTACTTTATATGGGGATTTATGAATTCATTGAGGATATCCTAAAAACCTGACTGGCTGGGGTGCCTCCAGGACCAGGATTGAGAAACCCGGATAGTCAATAACCCAGGACCATCCCAAATCTCCGGCCTGGAACTGGCATCTCCGCCTTCACTGTCATTCCTCCTGATCCTTTATCAGGGCAATGCTGAAACCTTGCAGGGAACTTGCAAGGCGCTCTGGCTGTACTTTGTATTCCCAGGACTAGGTTCTCACTTGTCAACTGGAACACCCCAGTCAGCATGTGGTCAGTCTGCACAGTACAGGTGTATCTGGAGATAAACGGTAGTAACCAGGAAGCACATCCTGAAATCTCTGCCCTGTTTCTGCTCCTTTCTTATGTATGGAAAAATTTTGTCAGTAGCATTCACTTTTTAAATTGCATATGAGAGAGCAGGGCTATAATCAGACCACTCTCTTATGTGGATAACCCATGTCCTCGCCTCTGCAAAATGCACACAGTACATCTCCAGCATGCTTTGCAGCAAACAAAGTTTTACAAAATGGCCGCATCTTATGGCTTCGAGTTTGCTTCCCACTGCCTGAACTACTGCATGTATGCTTCAACTATGTTCCGTGTTTTTA
Organism: Microcaecilia unicolor; assembly: GCF_901765095.1. Classification (NCBI taxonomy): domain Eukaryota; kingdom Metazoa; phylum Chordata; class Amphibia; order Gymnophiona; family Siphonopidae; genus Microcaecilia; species Microcaecilia unicolor. Next base: position 566,123 of record NW_021963840.1, read on the forward strand.
AAGAGCTCTGCACTGGGGTGTTTGCATCCAGGAATGCACCTGTAGTGCCATAAAGAGCAATGCATTGGCTCGGAACACTCTTCCCCACAGTAGCCACTTGCGGCATCTGGTTCCAGAGGCAGATGCTGAACTGGGCACAGTCTCAAGCAGGGCCGCCGAGAGACTAGGCCAGGCCTGGGGCAAGGCCGCCCCGCCTCCGCCCCCAGCCGCTGCCGCCCGTCGCTCCCCCCCCCCCCACCCCGCCGCTGCGGTCCGCAGTCTCATCTGCCTGCCTCCACGGCTCCTGGCCCCCTTCATTCAAAGCAGCAGTCGCAGATCGCGTCTCTTCTGGCCTTCCCTCCCTGTGTCCCGCCCTCGTAAGATGTAACTTCCGGTTTCCGTGAGGGCGGGACACAGGGAGGGAAGGCCAGAAGAGACGCGATCTGCGACTGCCGCTTTGAATGAAGGGGGCCCGGAGCCAAGGAGGCAGGCAGGTGAGACCGGGGACTGCAGCGCCAGTGGCTTGACCCCGGCGCAGGACTCCCCTTGGAGACCCGGGCCCGGGGAATTTTGCCCCCCTCTCCCCCCCTCCGGCGGCTCTGTTCTCAAGCTCCCAGCATGCTTCACTCAGGGACCTTTTATAGGAGACGTCAGGGCAAGAAATCCATGCACACCAGAACAGTGGTGCACACAGCCCAGGTCAGGCTGTTTCCCATAGCCTGACCTGGCGCTGAGGTGGGCGTAGGGTTACCAACTAGATCCAGATTTGCCCGACAGGGTTGAGCTAATCCTGGGCTTATTCCATTGCATGCAGAGACCTGTGGTTCTGATTTCCCCATTGGATTCCCTAAGAAAAGCAAGGCTACAAGACCCTGCATACACTGGGTTAAGGCCCAGGACTGGATCAACCCTGTCTGGCGAATCAGGATCTAGCTGGTAACCCTAGGTGAGAGTCAGTAACGTCTCATCCAATGCAGACGAATAACACTCATTTAAGGTTAAAACTTCACCCAGGTCAACTCAAACATGCTACTCTAGTCCTGATTTTACGTTATTGTGTGCAAAGAGTTGCAGATCCAGTTACCGCAAGGAAAATGGAACTACATCTCCCAGCATCAAGTGGGCAACGCTGGTACTGGATCAACCTACTTGGGTTGGGGAGGGGGGGGAGGTACAAATATAAGCCCAATTAGTGGTGCTGCTGAGAAGAACTGGATGGGGCAGGGTTGCTGGTGATAGATAGGATGAGGGGAAATAAGTACCAGGGGAGACATGGAGTGGGAGACAGAGAACAATCACAGTAAGAGGAGCCCAGGAGCAAGTCCTACAGAGCTGGTGGATGAGTCCTAGATGAGAACGTACCTTCAGACTCAGACAAAGTGGGGATCTTTCCCTTCCCTCTGTACCCCCATACTTGGCTGATAAAAGCAGAGGCTCACAGAAGCTCCCATACGCCAACATCCAGAGTTATAGAGGATCCTATATAGCCCCCACTTTCAGGCTCACAGGGGGAACCGTACCTTCACACCCACGTTCTATCTGTCCACTTCGGTGAAGGGCATCGCTGATCAGATCCGGGAGGCGCCCATTCAGGTCCACCGATGCTAGGCAGCCCTGAAATCCATCCCGGAAGCCACTAGCTTTGGCAGGTTGCTGTACATGCCTTGCGCTAGTCCAGCTATGTAAAGATCACCTGTGGAAAAAGAAAGAACAGGTCAAACAGTGCCCTCTACAGGTACAAAAGGGCAACATCAGCCACTTTAGATCTGCTCTGATACTCAAAATTAGATACACAATGCAAGGTACTCCCCTACACAGCGTGTAAAGTACCCCTGTAGCACCCCTGGTTCCACTACTGAGATCCTCACACACATGTCAGCACCCCCTGCTATTCCAGTACTGAGACCTCCCCCTGCCAAAACACCCCACTCCTGCCTTGAAGCTCCCCTTGCTACTCCAGTACTCAGACCCCCCACACACAGCTCTGCAAATGCACCTCACCACCTCTCCTGCAGCACCCCACTTTGGATTTGGTCTCCCTCCAAAATTAAGGTGCTGTCGGCTGTTTTGGCTGGCAGGATTCCCCAAGCCCCACCAGCAGAAGCCGTCCTCTGTGCAAAGCATTTCATGGATCGCTGCTGCGCTGGACCCCCTCCCCCCATACATGCTTAGCTTTTGTGAAACTGAGCATGTGCGAGGAAGGCACGCCCCCTACGCATGCACAAAAACGAAGCATGTGGGGGAAGCAGCCCAACTGCCAGGCTTCAGATGGAGGAGGGCTTCTGCTGGAGGGGCATGAGGACCCCTGCTAGCTTAGGTATGTGAGGTCATGGGGATGGGACACGGAGAGTAGCAGGCAATGAGGCAAAATTTTGTGCTCCACCTTTGTGTTAGAGAAAAAGAGGGATGGAGAGAGAACATGGGGTCCTGCTGGAGGATTAGGAGACAGAAACAAAGTTAGTGTGTACCCACCCTCGAAAGGGGGCAGAGGAAGCGGGGGAGGGGGTGGAAGATCAAGCCAAGGGAGGAATTGAAGATAGGTTAGTGACAGAGACTCCCTAGGAGAAAGCTGGGGGTGTCACATCTTCATGATTGGGCAATTCTACAAAACAAATAATGTACAGTATAATCTTCCAAATTTTTGCAAAGAATTCCCAGGAGGAAATTGAACAAATAGAGGATCTCTATCTAGCAACAGGATGGGATCAAAACAAAACAAATGACATAGAGGAATGTGACCTACATAGAGTGGCAGGTGCAATCCTAACAAAGACATACAGGGAACCTGCATGTTCTGCACGGAGTGGCAGGTAGAATCCTAAACAAATGATGTGATAAGAACATAAAAACATAAGTACTGCCATACTGGGACAGACCAAAGGTCTATCAAGCCCAGCATCCTGTTTCCAACAGTGGCCAATCCAGGTCACAAATACCTGGCAGAAACTCAAATAGTAGCAACATTCCGTGCAGAACCCCAAAGAGTAGCAAGATTCTAGAATTCTAAAGAATAACAAGATTCCATGCAGAATTTCAAAGTGTAGCAACATTCCGTGCAGAACCCCAAAGAGTAGCAAGATTCTAGAATTCTAAAGAATAACAAGATTCCGTGAAGAATATCAAAGTGTAGCAACACTCCATGCAGAACCCGAAACAGTAGCAAGATTCCATTCAGAATCCCAAGTACATAAGAGTTGCCATAGTGGGACAGACCAAAGGTCCATCAAGCCCAGCATCTTGTTTCCAACAGTGGCCAATCGAGGTCACAAGTACCTGGCAGAAACCCAAATAGTAGCAACATTCCATGTAGAACCCCAAAGAGTAGCAAGATTTCATTCAGAATCCGAAGCAGACAATACTAGAAATCAACTTAGGTTGAGTTTCCCAAGTCCAAGAGGCATGAAACTATCGAAAAGTTTTGCTTCTTCTGTTCTGTATTTGGCAGCAAAGATGTGGAATTCTCTATCTAAAAAATAACTTTGGAATCAGACTATGTCTAACTTTAGAACAGCCTTAAAAACACTTCTGCGGAAGTCTTGCGAGGCTGCCGCTTGAAGTTTCGGCAACCATCTTGAAGCAGCGCCGGCAGTGAGCAGAGTCAGTGGAAGGAAAGAGGGGGTTCTTTTCTGTCCCGAGGAGGCCACTAGACCACCAGGGCACAATAAGGTATGTGAGGGGAGGCACCCCAAGGCCCACCCGCCTGCCTGCTAGATAGCTAGCCAGCCAGTCTGCCTGCCCGCAAACCCAGACAAATGGGCAGGCTGGCAAAACCCACCCTGACGCCCCTGCAGTGCTCTCAAACAGAGGACATGTCCAGGTAAACCCGGACATCTGGTAACCCTAGTCATCTCCCCTCCCCCCAACTGCTCCTGCAGTTTCACTTACCCCATCGCTCCCAGCTTAACTCTCTTTCAGCTATTTCCTCTCACTTATGGCTGGCCTTTCCCCACTTCAGATTTTGCCCGTCTCCTCCACACCCCGGGTCCTTCTTACCCCAACTACTCATCTCCAGCAAATTCTCTCTCCTCCATTGCCCTAGGTACAAAATAAGTCCCTGCATGTGAACCGTTTTGATTATGTAACCTGGGTCTCACCTGGTTCTAGCTCCAGGCCCCCACACTCACATCTACAATCAGTCTCCAGTTGAGCTGGGGGGCTGGGCATATGGACCGGAATAGCGATCCCGGGAGGGTTGGGAGACATTTTTACCATTCAGGGTTCCACTCCGCTCCTCAGTCCAGGAACCATGACGCACTACAGGAGGTTGAATAACAAACTTAACTTTATTCAACTTTCAACACCAACCAACAAACAGATGGTAACATGGGCAGGCAGGCAGTACTGGTCCACCACGGTCCAAGGACTCATCCTGAAATGTGACAGCTGGTTCCATATCTAAAAGCAACACGCTTAACATATCTTTAACCTCTCGGGGTGCCGTCTTGTAAATGCCTCTGACATTTTTTGAAGAATTAGCTCCCTATTCATCTGTATTAAAATCTTCCCTCCCCCATACTCATCCCAGGTAGCCTAATGTTTAGAGCAGGGGGCTGAGAAGTAGAGAAACCAAGGTCCAAATCTCACTGACACTGCTTGTGATCTTGGGCAAGTCACGTAACACCTCCATTGCGTCAGGTACACACTAGGGACAGAAAACAGTCTTCTGTGTCTGAAGGTATCTTGCCTTGAGCTAAATCTATATCCTTTTCCATGTCCTCTGTCTCCCCCTGCTGTTTCACCCAGCTCATTTCACACTCTCCACCAAATCCCATCCCTCCCAGCTTGGCTCTCTCTTTCAGAAATCCCCTTAGCCCTGGCTCTTCCCCGGCGTTGCCTCTCCAGCTCCTCGCAACGATACAAGCATTTCTGCTGGACTGGTGAGATCATGCTCCAGCTCTTCTTGCACGACAGGGCTCTCTGTAAGTGTGAGCTGCACCAGTACCTGAAAATCTTGCCCCCTTCTCAGATTCTCACAAGTATAGCACAGGAGCGTGGCGGCGCTGCAAAGATCACACTCTGATGGAGCTTCAGGGTGCAAGACGAGGTTGGCACCCTGCTTGTTCACAGCTGTGACTCTTCTAGCCAGCTTGCAAATTTCTGCACAAAATTAAATTCAGCACCCGGGGGACTTCTACAGAAATTCTGCATTGCACAGTTGCACGGTGTAGTATGAGATACTGCTACTTATCATTCTGTAGCACTACTAGATGTATGTAGCGCTGTACCAGTGGCGTAGCTATGTGGGGCCACGGGGGCCTGGGCCCCTGTAGATTTGGCCCTGGACCCCCTGTCGACGACGCTCTCGACCCCCCCTCCCGCCACCAACCCTCTCCCGCCGCCGCCGTTGCCTACCTTTGCTGCCAAGGTCCTCTTCTTTCGGCGGTGCCAGCAAAGGTAGGCGATGGCGGTGGCGGGAGAGGGTTGGTGGCGGGAGGGGAGGTTGCGAGGGTCTTTGGCGGGGGGGGGTCAAAGTTGTTGTTGGTGGTGGTGGTGGCGGGGGGGGGGGTTGGCAGTGGCGGGGGGGGCTAAAATGTGCCCCTTCACCTTGGGATCTGGACCCCCCTCCTGCCGAAGTCTGGCCACGCCCCTGCGCTTTACAACGTTCAGTCTGCGAGAGGCAGCCCACCTATATGCCGTGATCGGTACTCAAGCCAGGCTGTTTCCGGTGACCGGCAGTGAATATCTGATTTTTTTTTCATTCAGCGTAAACTTAACCGGCTACGTTAATAGTCAGCACTGGCCAGTTACGTCTATACTGGCCAAAGATAGAACTGGTATTTATGGGGTCCGCTTTGGCCACTAAACTTAGCCAGTCAGTGATGAACATTGCCAGTTATTGTGCAATATAACGTTATCTTTTTGGCGCTAATGGCAATATTCAATGGGGATAATTGGTTATCTCTGCTGAATATTAGCAGTAACTGGTCAGTCTGGCCGGTAAACACATGTGAGACAGTCCTTGTGCAACAGGGTTTACAATCTAATCGAGACAGACAAACAGGACAAATAAGGGGTAAGGAAATTACTTAAGGAGGGAATGATAAAACAGACATGGGTACTAAACAAGTGAATAGGGGTTAGGAATTAAAAGCAGCATCTGAAACGAAGCTTAACGTACTGACTCAGAAGTGTATTCAAGGCATGAGGCCTGTAGGAACTGGGTGTATTCACATGTATCAGCTACCCATATAAAATGTTCGGGACTGACTACTGCCTAATAACCCTTCATCAGCACATGCCCTGTGGCTAATTACTGCCATGGTAAAGAATACACTATGCCTAGCCAGGTGTGCTCTGGTACTGAGGTGGTGTCCTCAGACGCTCCCAAAAAAGACTATTTAAAATCTTTATCATACCCCCTTCTTGGGACTTCCCTGTCAAGTTGGTGTACATAATCACATAAAATCAACAGGGGTGTAACCAGACACCCAATGTTGGGTGGGCCTGGTCCCAAGATGGGTGGGCAGAAGAACTTCGCCTTGTCCCACAAGTGAATTTGGTCTCTCCCCTCTCTCGCCTGCATGCCATATGGTCTCTCAAACATTCCCCCTCCCCCACATACCTTTTAAATAGCAGATTTTCACCAGCAGCGAGCAGCAACTAATACACACTGCTCGTGTTGGCCCCACAGCCTTCCCTCTGATCCAACTTCCTGTTTCCACATAGGCGGGAACACATCAGAGGGAAGTCTGTGGGGCCAGTGCGAGCTGCTTGCTGCGGGCAAAGATCTGCTATTTACAAGGTATGCAGGAGGGACAGTTGTTGGGGGTTTTCGGCTGGTGGAGCTTGGGGAACCCTGCCAGCCACATCATAGGTGGTCGTGCATATTGGGAAAAGGCTGTGCATCCTGAAAAGATACGTTTTTTTGTATCTAATATATAGACTTCAAAAGTTAGATAGTTGAAGGAGGTTTTTTTTTGCCTATGATGACAGCAAGTGCTTCTTGAATTCAATGGCTGTGTGTCTAAAAGAACAGAGTCTGCCGAGGCTTTTTTTTCCCCAAGTTGCTGACAATTTTTGGCTCATTGAATAAAGACTATATTACAGTTATACTCATAAGAAGAGGGTTGGTTTGTTGTTTAGTGTATTTATATCTTCTTAAGCTCTGTTTGTGAGTTATAGAAGCTGCTACTAGGTGGGCCTGGGCCCACCCTTGGCTACGCCACTGAAAATCAATAGCAATCAAAATCACAGTTAGTCAAAACGAAGCAGACACACACATGACGTGCATCCATGGACATACACAGTGGCGTACCAAGGGGGGGGCGGTGGGGGCGGTCTGCCCCGGGTGCACGCCGCTGGGGGGTGCCGTGGTGCGCGCCTGCTCTGAGTCACTGACTTCGCGGTTCGCTGCAGCTCCCTCTGCCCTGGAACAGGTTACTTCCTGTTCCGGGTCAGAGGGAGCTGCAGCGAACGTGCGAAGTCAGGGAACTCTGAGCAGGGGCGCGCTTTGGCACCCCCCCAGCGGCGTGCACCCGGGGGGTGGGGGTTCTGCGCTGCATCGGGGGGGGGGGGTGCTGCACCCGGGGGGGGTGGGGCGCCGCCCGGATGTGCCCCCCTAGGA